>NC_135973.1:1949014-1971514 GCF_053455715.1 Rhinoraja longicauda
CACACACACACGCACACACACGCATACACACACCCACTGCCCCCTGTCTCCACACCGACCTACCAACCCTCCCTCCCCCCCCCCTCCTCATCCCACCTCAAACCAACAACTTCAAGGCAAAGAAAAGAAGACACAACCGAAAACATAAAGGATGCCTGCTGCTGCACCATCCTGCCCTCTCCCTCCTCTGTAAACTTATGAGGTGGAGAAGCAGCTCGAAAACATCTGCCAAAAACGCCAGCATCAATTATGGATGGAGGCGTGTGTGTGTGGGTGTGTGTGTGAGGGTGTGTGTGTGTGTGTGAGAGAGAGAGAGAGAGTGTGTGTGTGTGTGTGAGAGAGAGAGAGAGAGTGTGTGTGTGTGTGAGAGAGTGTGTGTGTGTGTGTGTGTGAGAGAGAGAGAGAGAGAGAGAGAGAGAGAGTGTGTGTGTGTGTGTGTGTGTGTGTGTGTGGGTGTGTGTGTGTGTGTGTGTGTGGGTGGGTGTGGGTGTGTGTGTGTGTGTGTACGTGTGTGTGTGTGTGTGTGTGCGTGTGTGTGTGTGTGTGTGTGTGTGTGTGTGTGTGTGGGTGTGGGTGTGTGTGTGTGTGTGTGTGTGTGGGTGTGTGAGTGTGAGTGTGTGTGTGGTGTGTGTGTGTGTGTGTGTGTGTGTGTGTGTGTGTGTGTGTGTGTGTGGGTGTGGGTGTGTGAGTGTGAGTGTGTGTGTGGTGTGTGTGTGTGTGTGTGTGTGTGTGGGTGTGGGTGTGTGTGTGTGTGTGTGTACGTGTGTGTGTGTGTGTGTGTGTGTGTACGTGTGTGTGTGTGTGTGTGTGTGTGTGTGTGTGTGTGTGTGTGTGTGTGTGTGTGTGTGTGTGTGTGTGTGTGTGTGTGTGTGTGTGTGTGTGTGTAGGTGTGCGCTGATCCAAGTGTCTGACCTCCGACTCAACATCTGCATCTGGAAGCTGAGACACATGTTAGTCCTGGCAGTCTCTACCCCAGTCCGTCACACAAAGACCACTGCTTACACGCTTCTTGCACACTGCCTACACGCTTCTTACACGCTGCTTGCACGCTTCTTGCACGCTGCCACACATTTTCACGCTGTCAGGAACAACACAAGAGTGTGCACACTTGTGCATTCCCTCACTGCTAGAACCACAACTATAAAGCAAAGTGTGTTTTCATTCTGTGCGTGACCAAATCTATGACCACCTGTTTTCACCCCAGTGACACATCTTATTAATGAAGTAACAAAGTGATCAGACACACTTATTGGTGCGTCTAATCATTACCACAACTGATTTATCACATTTAGCAGGCCTGGCCACTATGGAAATATTTTCCAACGCACCGATATAAACTGATGGAGCCTCAGCCCCCACACAACCCCTTTCACAAAATACTCCCGTGTAGAATTACAGAGCAGATGCCGCCACCATTCGGCCCTTCCAGTCTGTGCTGGTCAGTTCTAAGAGCAACACAGCTGGATATTTCATTCATCATTAAGTTTAGTTCAGAGATACAGCGCGGAAACAGGCCCTTCGTCCCACCGAGTCCGCGCCGACCAGCGATCCCCGCACACCAATACACACCAGGGACAATTTTAAATTGATACCAAGCCAATCAACCTACACACCTGTCCTTCTTCGGAGTGTGGGAGGAGACCAGAGCACCCGGAGAAAACCCACTTGGGTCACGGGGAGAATGTACAAACTCCGTACAGACAGAACCCGTAGTCGGGATGGAACCCAGGTTCTTTATCTCTCTACATCATCGCCTATATCTGTCGTTTCCCTTTTCCCTGACCAGTCTGAAGAAGGGTCTCGACCCGAAACGTCTCCCAGTCCTTCTCTCCAGAGACGCTGCCTGACCCGCTGAGTTACTCCGGCTTTTTGTGTCTATCCCCTGTACATACACTGGATATACTCCTCTCTCTTCAGATTCCAACAGCTATTTAGTTCAGTTTATTGCCACTCGTGCCGAGGTACAGTGAAAAGCTTTTGTTGCGTGCCAACCAGCCAACGGAAAGACAATACACGATTACAATCGAGCCGTTTGCAGTGTGTGGAGATTTAGCAGTGTGGAGCGATTGCAATGTGTGATTGTAGAGATCTGCTTCTGTGGCTAGCACGCAAATAGAAACACAGGAAAATAGGTGCAGGAGGAGGCCATTCGGCCCTTCGAGTCAGCTCCACCATTCAATGTAATCATGGCTGATCATCTAAAATCAGTACCCCATTCCTGCTTTCTCCCCATATCCCTTAGCCCCAAGAGCTAAATCTAACTCTCTCTTGAAATAGTCGCCTGGGTCGGGCACCAGATACTCACCCACTTCTCCCTTGCAAACCTCAACTGAATCTATCTCCTCCACCGGGCGGTCACGGTGGCGCAGCGGTAGAGTTACCGCCTTATGGCGAATGCAGCGCCGGAGACCCGGGTTCCATCCCGACTACGGGCGCCGTCTGTACGGAGTTTGTACGTTCTCCCCGTGACCTGCGTGGGTTTTCTCCGAGATCTTCGGTTTCCTCCCACACTCCAAAGACGTACAGGTTTGTAGGTTAATTGTGTAAATGTGTAAGTTGTCCATTGTGTGTGTAGGATAGTGTTAGTGTGCGGGGATCGCTGGTCGGCGCGGACCCGGTGGGCCGAAGGGCCTGTTTCCGCGTTGTATCTCTAAACTAAACTAAACTGCCCATGGTAGTGAATTCTGGACACAAACCACTAGGTGTGCAAATGTTATTTGTTGTCAGGTCACTATTGGTTCTTTTAGCTCGTTCCACATGCTTTCTTTCCTGATCTATCTGCCAAAGGGAGTGATGCTTTTCTCTGGGTACAGTCAGTACCTGTCATTAGTTTAAACAGGAATGATTGGGTTAACCTACGATGAGCGTTTGTTGGCACTGGGCCTGTACTCACGGGACTTCTCCCCATGACCAGGGGCCACAGTTTAACAATAAGGGGTAGGCCATTTAGAACGGAGTTGAGGAAAAACTTTTTCACTCAGAGAGTTGTGAATCTGCGGAATTCTCTGCCTCAGAAGGCAGTGGAGGCCAATTCTCTGAATGCATTCAAGAGCGAGCTAGATAGAGCTCTTAAGGATAGCGGAGTCAGGGGGTATGGGGAGAAGGCAGGAACGGGGTACTGATTGAGAATGATCAGTCATGATCACATTGAATGGTGGTGCTGGTTCGAAGGGCCGAATGGCCTCCTCCTGCACCTATTGTCTATTGTCACCTGCGTAGGTGTTCTGGGATGTTCCAGTTTCCTCCCACATCCCAAAGACGTTAATTGGCAGGTGTAAAATTGTTATCAGACTTATGAACAGTCCTTCCCTGTGTTAGAATAGAGTCCTGATCTTCCAACCTACCCCACTGCAGACAGCAGCATTTTTCCTGGAATTGTAGTGCTGCAACACAATATTCTGCACTCTGGTACTTGTCTCTGCACTACCTGTTGTACCTGTGTATAGTTTGATTGTGTTACATGCGTGGTATCATCTGATTTCACTGAAAAGCACATAAACCAGTAACTCAGCGGGTCAGGCAGCATCTGTGGAGAACATGGATAGGTGACGTTTCACAGAGTGCTGGAGTAACTCAGCGGGTCAGGCAGCATCTGTGGAGAACATGGATAGGTGACGTTTCACAGAGTGCTGGAGTAACTCAGCGGGTCAGGCAGCATCTGTGCAGAACATGGAAGGGAAATATTTCCGGTCGGGACCCGAAACGTCACTCTTGCTTTTTCTCCAGCGATACTGCCTGGCCCACTGAGTTACTCCAGCACTCTGTGTCTATCATTTATATGCCCGGTGCGGCTTGGCCGCTGGACTTAACATCGCCCGGTGTGGCCGCGGGACGTTTCAGTGCCCGGTGCGGCTTGGCCGCTGGACTTAACATCGTCAGCGCTGTTCGGCCGCGGGACGTTTCAGTGCCCGGTGCGGCTCGGCCGTTGGACTTAACATCGCCCGGTGTGGCCGCGGGACGTTTCGGTGCCCGGGGCGGCTCGGCCGGGGGGCCTTCCATCCCCTTGCGGGGGCTGTGCGTGTCGTTTGCCTCGGTAGGGGTCGAGCTGCCTGTCCGTGGGTGCGGGGGGAAGAGAGGGGAAGTTTTGTTGCCTCCATCACAGTGAGGGGGTGTTTGGAGTCACTGTGATGGATGTTTGTGTTGGGGTCGGGTGTCCTGTGTTCTTTTCTTTTTGCTGTATTTTGTGTGACTGCTGAAATTTCGCTCGGTGTTGTGCCGAGTGACAATAAAGTGTTGTTATGTTATGTTATGTTATATATGTTTTATTATGAATCTTTAGTTTGTAAAAATCTCCCTCCTCCACCAGGCTCTGCACAGGCATTGCGGGCCGAAGGGCCTGTTCATGTACTGTACTGTTCCATGTTCCATCCTTTACTTATCGGGTACATGTGCCTTGCAACACGACAGGCAGAGTGGAGATGTTGTTGGAATCAGTATAAGATAGATCTTGTACGATCACTCACACCTGGTGTTAGATTTGCAATACATTACGGGTCTGCAAATTTAATTCATCCTCTTGGAATGGAAACAGAGGTTGGTTCCCTTTGTAAAAATTTATTTCTGATTATTTTCCTCTCCTCCTCCGAAAATATTAATTTAAACTGTTGTGTCATCCATCCCGGGTTCCCCAAAGCATCAACAACACCGGTCTTTTGGTACAGCTTTCATGCACAGTAATAACATTTTGATTTCGTGGCTCGGATGGAGACTGGATCTGTGGCCCCATGCACTAAATAATGCAAAGCCCATCAGTGCGTCGGCTGAAATCCCTTCACCAGCCACCGTTGTAAAGGGATCAGCTTTGCTTGCAGAGAAGCTCCCTTAAGTCTTTGATACCAGCAGAAACAGCCAATTATCCAGCTGCGGTGTGCAGGAGTGAGTGAACACTACCAAACACAAACTAATACAGAGACAGATCACGGACAGTGCAGAAAACGTCCACAACAAGGCAGCAAAGTACGTTAAACGCAGGCTGAAAGGGAAAGTCCTGGGTTTATCTTGCCCTTTCAAAATTAAATGAAAATTAAAAAGGCACATTCCATATAACCATATAACCATATAACAACTACAGCACGGAAACAGGCCCGTTCGGCCCTACCAGTCCACGCCGACCACTCTCTCTGACCTAGTCTCATCTACCTGCACTCAGACCATAACCCTCTAATCCCCTCTTATCCATATACCTATCCAATTTACTCTTAAATAATAAAATCGAGCCTGCCTCCACCACTTCCACCGGAAGCCCATTCCATACAGCCACCACCCTCTGAGTAAAGAAGTTACCCCTCATGTTACCCCTAAACCTTTGTCCCTCAATTCTGAAGCTATGTCCCCTTGTTGGAATCTTCCCCACTCTCAAAGGGAAAAGCCTACCCACGTCAACTCTGTCCGTCCCTCTCAAAATTTTAAAAACCTCTATCAAGTCCCCCCTCAACCTTCTACGCTCCAAAGAATAAAGACCCAACCTATTCAACCTCTCTCTGTAGCTTAAGTGCTGAAACCCAGGCAACATTCTAGTAAATCTCCTCTGTACCCTCTCCATTTTGTCGACATCCTTCCTATAATTTGGCGACCTTGTACATGCACATAACTTGGCCAATAAACTTATTCAAATGGGGATATATCCAAACTAATTTCAATTAAAAATAGACCAGCTGCAGAATAATTGCTTAAAGAAAATGAGAAATAAATGCAGGAGTTGTTAATTTGGCCCCTTGTTCCTGTTGTGTTATTAGGTTAGATCGCCGTTGATGGTTTAACTCCATGCCACCTTCTTGTAGAAATCATTATTTCTTGATACCCTAAATGTCTAAAGATCCAGATGAGGCAGGGACTATCCCAACATTTAAAAAACGGTTAGACAGGTACATGGATAGGATGGGTTTGGAGGGATATGGGCCAAACGCAGGCAGGTGGGAGTAGTGTAGATGGGACATGTTGGCGGATGTGGGCAAGTTGGGCCGAAAGGCCTATTTGTGTGCTGTATCACCCTATGACTCTCTATTACGTTATGAAGGGCCTGTTTCCACACTGTGTCACTCTGTGACTCTATGAAGGGCCTGTTTCCACACTGTGTCACTCTGTGACTCTATGAAGGGCCTGTTTCCACACTGTATCACTCTGTGACTCTATCTATCATTGAGAAACCACACCTCCTAACTATTCATTTCCACGCCACACTTTCGACTTTAGACAGTCGAGATTTTACAGTGTGGAAACAGGCCCTTCGGCCCACCGAGTCCATGCCGAACGGCGATAACTCTGTACACTAACACTATCCTAGGTATCACAAAATGCTGGAGTAACTCAGCAGGTCAGGCAGCATCTCTGGAGAGGAATGGATGACGTTTTGGGTCGAGACCCTTCCTCAGACTGATGACAACACATCAGTCTGAAGAAGGGTCTCGACTCGAAACGTCACCCATTCCTTCTCTCCAGAGATGCTGCCTGACCCGTTGAGTTACTCCAGCATTTTGTGATACCTTCGATTTGTACCGGCATCTGCAGTTATTTTCCTAACACTATCCTACACACACGAGGGACAATTTACAATTTGCAGAAGCCAATTAACCTACAAACATGCACGTCTTTGGAGGAAACCGGAGCGTCCGGAGAAAACCCACGCAGGTCACGGGGAGAACATACAATCTCCGTACAGACAGCGCCCGTAGTCGGGATCGAACCCGGGTCTCTGGCGCTGTGAGGCAGCAACTCTACCACTGCACCACCGTGCCACTCTGTTGTGCTTGAATATAAAAATATCTTTGTATTGTTGATCCATACTGGATTACTAGTCTGGTACTTTAAATGCAGCACACCACGATCGATACAGAATTGTCTGAGTAAGCACATTTTCTTCCTTATTTGATTTTCTAACTTGTTTTTGCTTTCTGTATCTCCTTCATCGTTCCAGTTCACGTCAGTGTGGAAGCTCTAGGCTGGATCCAGTCACCAGCAAAGTCTCCTCCCTTAGGCTGAAGGTGACAACCAGCCAACGTGTGGACCTTTCTAGTGTTCAGCTCTGGTCGCCCTGTTATTGGAAAGATGCCATTGCACTGGAGAGAGTACAAAGAAGATTTATCAGGATGTTCCCAGGACCTGAGAGCCTGAGCCACAGGGCTGGGCAGGCTAGGACTTCATTCCTTGGAGCGCAAGGGGCTGAGGAGTGATTTTATAGGGCGTTATAAAATCATAACAGGCAGCATCTCTGGGGAGAAGGAATGGGTGACGTTTCGGGTCGAGGTATCTGAAGAAGGGACTCGACCCGAAACGTCACCCATTCCTTTTCTCCAGAGATGCTGTCTGTACCGCTGAGTTACTCCAGCATGTTGTGTCTATCTTTGGTTTAAACCAGCGTCTGCAGTTCCATCATACACCTCACACAAAGCAGATGCCAGCCGAGCTGGGGCAGACATGCCAGCTGTTGAAACCAGCCACAATTTCCTCTCCATCTCAATTCAATCCCTGTCTCCACAGTCCCCCTTTTGCCAGGTACCTCTCGATTAATTTACTGCGGTATTTTGCAAGCTGTTACACATTCTACGGTTGATGCAAGTTAGTGTTTCAAGGCAATCTGTCTTAGATTATCCATCAGATACCCAGGAGTTTGGAAAATATGCAACATCCACCATCTGCAAGGGTGCAGTTTAACCATATCTTACAGCAGAAATTACAGCTACTTTCAAATGGGCATTGTCAGCAAAAATAAATAAATTTCCAGGAGGAGGCCATTCTGCCCTTCGAGCCAGCACCGCCATTCAATGTGATCATGGCTGATCATTCTCAATCAGTACCCTGTTCCTGCCTTCTCCCCATACCCCCTGACTCCGCTATCCTTAAGAGCTCTATCTAGCTCTCTCTTGAATGCATTCAGAGAATTGGCCTCCACTGCCTTCTGAGGCAGAGAATTCCACAGATTCACAACTCTCTGACTGAAAAAGTTTTTCCTCAACTCAGTTCTAAATGGCCTACCCCTTATTCTTAAACTGTGGTCCCTGGTTCTGGACTCCCCCAACATTGGGAACATGTTTCCTGCCTCTAACGTGTCCAACCCCTTAATAATCTTATACGTTTCGATACGATCCCCTTCTCAAGGCTGTACAAATAGATTGGAGTTAACGTTGAATCCCAATTAGAAGTCTCAGCTGATGCCGATACAGTCTGTCTGGTATAATAATCCAAACCAAAATATTTAAAATAATTGATCATATTTTTTAATAATCATTATGACTTCATATTATTTTGGAGAGAGTTCCATTCAATTACTGTTTCTCAGGCAGAAGTCCCATTTTGAAGAAGGGTCCTAACCCAGAACATTGTCTGTCCACTCACTCTCCAGATGCTGCCTGGCCCGCTGAGTTCCTCCAGCACTTTGTCTTTTGCTCAAATGTCCAACTTTCCTTCTTTGTGGCTCCACCTGTAATAATGTGTGGATTCCACTTGAAATGGCCGAAGAAAGGGCTTTTGTGACTTGGAGACTTCAAGAGGAGGGTGAGTTGAGTTGTAAATCCAACCAAAGGTGGCTACAAATTCACATCATAGAGTCACACAGTGTGGAAACAGGCCCTTCAGCCCAACATGCCCACACTGCACAACATGTCCCATCTACACTAGTCCCACCTGCCCGCGTTTGGTCCATATCCCTCTAAACCTGTCCTATCCATGTACCTGTCTAAATGTTTCTTAAACGTTGCGATAGTCCCAGCCTCAACTACGTCCTCCTACAGCTCGTTCCATGCACCCACCACCCTCTGTGTGAGAAAAGTTATCCCTCAGCTTCCTGAGTCTTTATTTTATTTATTATCAACTAACAAATGTGGAGTTGGGAATCTTTCTTTCAGAAACATCTTCAACTAGGAAATGGAAACATTGATGTTGGTACAGGATCTGCGTCTGTAATTAGAATAGATGCCAAATTCCCCGCACACTAACACTATCCTACACACACTAGGGACAGTATCACACTAACACCAAGCCAATTAACCTACAAAGCTACACGTCTTTGGAGTGTGGGAGGAAACCGAAGATCTCGGAGAAAACCCACGCAGGTCACGGGGAGAACGTACAAACTCCGTACAGACAGCGCCCGTAGTCGGGATCGAACCCGGGTCTCTGGCGCTGTGAGGCATCAACTCAACCGCTGCAGCACCGTGCCGCTCGGAATGAAAAACACCAGCATCTCTCTCAGCCGGACTACTCAAAACACTCTTGGTGCTTCGAAAGCCTTCATCACGTTGCAAACATAATCCACCAACCTTCGACACGATGTCGGACAAAGCCGCTGTAAAATGCACCAAATATTCTCAACTCAGGGGCAAGAGTTCAAAGCCATGGCACTCCGGTAGGATGTGAGAATCCTCTTTTTTGTTCCTGCATTCGAGCTCAGATTTGATCCTTTAAGCCAAAATATTCTCTTGAAAAGTCAGAAACTAAATGCGGCCAAAAAGATCTAGTGGAACAGAATAATTATAGTGCTGTGTTTGCTCAACATATTCAGCTGAGTTTTCTGTGGGCAATTATTTAGTTTGCAGTTAATTTACATTTATATCTAAAAATCAGAATATTATATATATATATATATATATATATATTATACATATATGCATTAAGCTTCTAATTTCACTCAACCCTGTTTCTAATTTCACTCAACCCTGTTTATCGTTAATGTGATGTTTTCTTTAAAGCAAAAGTAAAATTAGATAAAAATGAGATTGTAAACTTAAATGAGGGCACTCATGTGTAAACAAGAGCAACAAATTATATCTGGCAGTGGTGCTCTGAGCTGTCAGTGCGACACCTGTGTGGAATGTGTTGAGATCTGAACATCCTTAATTGGTATTTAATTGCAGAATCTCTGCTAGAAGTCAGAGAGGTACCAAATGTAAGTATTAATATAATTGGTTTCTCGTCTAAATCCAGCACTGTGACACATAGTTGGCGAGACAAGGGAACTGGAGGCGCTGGTTTACCTCAGGGAAAAAAAAAGATACAAAGTGCTGGAGTAACTCAGGGAAAGGTAGCATCTCTGGAGAACACTGCAGTCCCGGAATGGCGGGACTGTCGTATGTTGAAAGACTGGAGCGACTAGGCTTGTATACACTGAAATTTAGAAGGATGAGAGGGGATCTTATTGAAACATATAAGATTATTAAGGGGTTGGACACGTTAGAGGCAGGAAACATGTTCCCAATGTTGGGGGAGTCCAGAACCAGGGGCCACAGATTAAGAATAAGGGGGTAGGCCATTTAGAACGGAGATGAGGGAAAACCTTTTCAGTCAGAAAGTTGTAAATCTGTGGAATTCTCTGCCTCAGAAGGCAGTGGAGGCCAATTCTCTGAATGCATTCAAGAGAGAGCTAGATAGAGCTCTTAAGGATAGTGGAGTCAGGGGGTATGGGGAGAAGGCAGGAACGGGGTACTGATTGAGAATGATCAGCCATGATCACATTGAATGGTGGTGCTGGCTAGAAGGGCCGAATGGCCTACTCCTGCACCTATTGTCTATTGTCTATTGAACGTGGATAGGTTTAGGTTTATTATTGCCACCTGTACCGAGGTATGGGGAAAAGCTTTGCTATCCAGACAGATCTGACATACATCAGTCTGAAGAAGGGTCTCGACCCGAAACCTCACCCATTCCTTCTCTCCTGAGATGCTGCCTGACCCGCTGAGTTACTCCAGCATTTTGTGTCTGCCCCTAATCTGACATACCATACATAAAGACAATCAAGTCAAACTCAAGTACAATAACTTGAGCAAAGGGGGAAATATAGAGTCAAAGTACACAGTTCACATAATTGAAGCACATGGTTCATAAGTTATAGGAACAGAATAAGGCCATTCGGCCCATTGATTATGACCAAGACTACTCCGCCATTCAATCACGGCTGATCTATCTCTCCCTCCTAACCCCATTCTCATGCCTTCTCCCCGTAACCCCTGACACCCGCACTAATCAAGAATCTGCCAAACTGCACCTTAAAAATGCATAAGATAAACACAAAAAGCTGAAGTAACTCAGCAGGTCAGACAGCAGCTCTGGAGAAAAGGAATAGTCGGCGTTTCAGGTTGAGACCCTTAATACATAATGACTTGGCTTCCACAGCCTTCTGTGGCAATGAATTCCACAGATTCACCACCCTCTGACTAAGTTCTCAGCATTGTAGCGCATCAGTTCCAGAGGCAAAATCCAATGTCCGCAATGGGGTAGAGGTGAATCGGACAGTGCCCTAGCTCATGGAAGGGCCGTTCACAAGCCTGTACAGGCAACGTCTCAGGTAGGAAGAAAGGTCCTGACCCGAAACGTCACCAATCCATGTTCTCCAGAGATGCTGCCTGACCCGCTGAGTTACTCCAGCACTCTGTGAAACGTCACCTATCCATGTTCTCCAGAGATGCTGCCTGACCCTCTGAGTTACTCCAGCACTCTGTGAAACGTCACCTATCCATGTTCTCCACAGACGCTGCCTGACCCGCTGAGTTACTCCAGCACTCTGTGAAACGTTACCTAAGCATGTTCACCACAGATGCTGCCTGACCCGCTGAGTTACTCCAGCACTCTGTGAAACGTTACCTAAGCATGTTCACCACAGATGCTGCCTGACCCGCTGAGTTACTCCAGCACTCTGTGAAACGTCACCTATCCATGTTCTCCACAGACGCTGCCTGACCCGCTGAGTTACTCCAGCACTCTGTGAAACGTTACCTATGCATGTTCACCACAGATGCTGCCTGACCCGCTGAGCATTTTGTGTCACATTGCCAGGGATGGGGGCAGCAGGATTTACTTTGCATCTGAACGTTGCTTTACCTGACCAACAAACGCCTGAGACTACCGATGCAACGAAGAATCTGTGGCTCTGTGTTCTCTGGAAATGACCTGAGCATTAGTCAAAAGACTTCAGACGTGTGTGATGTTGGTGTTACTGATTCCTGGATACCAATATATCAACTTGATGTTTGTGAAATATCGCTTCACTCAATTGATTACTGTTCCTATTAACATTCCAAGACCGACTAACACAATAAAGTATAAAATATGAATCATTATATAAACTGTGACTCATTTTCTAAAATGTGAAACACCAACTTGTTTTACTCCGATCCTTTAGAAAATGATGAAAATGAAAATCGCGCACATATAAAAAAAACACTTTTAAGAAAGAGCACAGGATTATGCGACTGTAAAAGGAAGGTCACATTCCGTAGACAGACACAAAATGCTGGAGTAACTCAGCAGGTCAGGCAGCATCTCTGGAGAGAAGGAATGGGTGATGTTTCTTCAGACTGAAGCAGGGTCTCGACCCGAAACGTCACCCATTCTTTCTCTCCACAGATGCTGCCTGACCCGCTGAGTTACTCCAGCACTCTGTGAAACGTCACCCATCCATGTTCTCCACAGATGCTGCCTGACCCGCTGAGTTACTCCAGCACTCTGTGAAACGTCACCTATCCATGTTCTCCACAGATGCTGCCTGACCCGCTGAGTTACTCCAGCACTCTGTGAAACGTCACCTATCCATGTTCTCCACAGATGCTGCCTGACCCTCTG
The DNA here is from genome assembly GCF_053455715.1 of Rhinoraja longicauda. NCBI lineage: Eukaryota > Metazoa > Chordata > Chondrichthyes > Rajiformes > Arhynchobatidae > Rhinoraja > Rhinoraja longicauda. The sequence goes on from NC_135973.1 coordinate 1,961,564, forward strand.
AGTTACTCCAGCACTCTGTGAAACGTCACCTATCCATGTTCTCCACAGATGCTGCCTGACCCGCTGAGTTACTCCAGCATTTGGTGTCTATCTTCGATTTAAAGCAGCATCTGCAGTTCCATTCTCCATGTCACATTCTGGAGATTAGCTGTGGACTGTGAAATGCAATTGTTTAATGTGTTCTCCCCTGATCATCCGTTCATTCCCTCTTCACCATCCGTTGACCACATCGGCTGGCAGGAGCAGTGAAGTCTCATCTGGTGATACAAAGCACCTCTGGCAACGAGTATTAGGCACAGATGCAAATGAAGATGTTAAGAACAAGCACCTGATCAATCTCCATCACAGGGGGACAGGGATGGAAGCTGTAGGAATCGGTCCATGGTCATTTCACACATCTACACCTTGTTCTAGGTCTTGGTTAATGAAACATCACGACAAGTGCTTGCAGCTGCCAGTTATGCGGCTGGTTGTGCGAGAGTAGATTTGCACCGGACAATTCCCCCCCCGTTATTCTGTCATGGATTTGCTGCTGATATCTTCTTTTCCAAAGCTTTCCACCACGGGTCTGCGTTTGGATGTCCAGCCTCGTCAGTCGAGGCCTCGGCCTCACGGTGGAGCGCCTGTCTCCTGTGTCAGGTCCTGACCGGCCAAGCTGGCCCGACGAGCCTCACAGCTTGGCGGTTCATCCGGCACTTGGTGGCATCTGCCACCTTCCACGTGTGAAGCAGGTGGCCAGAGTGACCATGGACAGAGAGGGTGGCCTGAATGACCATGGACAGAGCCAGTGGCCTGAATGACCATGGACAGAGCCAGTGGCCTGAATGACCATGGACAGAGCCAGTGGCCAGAGTGACCATGGACAGAGCCAGTGGCCTGAATGACCATGGACAGAGAGGGTGGTCAGAATATCCATGGACGGAGGGTGGTCAGAATGTCCATGGACAGAGAGGGTGGTCATTCGGCCCTTCGAGCCAGCACCACCATTCAATGGTAGCGCAGCGGTAGAGTTGCTGCTTTACAGCGAATGCAGCGCCGGAGACTCAGGTTCGATCCTGACTACGGGTGCTGCACTGTAAGGAGTTTGTACGTTCTCCCCGTGACCTGCGTGGGTTTTCTCCGAGATCTTCGGTTTCCTCCCACACTCCAAAGACGTACAGGTATGTAGGTTAATTGGCGGGTAAAATGTTTAAAAAAAATTGTCCCTAGTGGGTGTAGGATAGTGTTAATGTACGGGGATCACTGGGCGGCACGGACTTGGAGGGCCGAAAAGGCCTGTTTCCGGCTGTATATATATGATGATATGATATGATAATGTGATCATGGCTGATCATTCTCAATCAGTACCCCGTTCCTGCCTTCTCCCCATACCCCCTGACTCTGCTATCCTTAGGAGCTCTATCTAGCTCTCTCCAGACAAGTTTGGAGGAATATGGGCCAAATGCAGGCAGGTTGGACTAGTGTAGCTGGGACATGTTGGCCGGTGTGGGCAAGTTGGGCCAAAGGGCCTGTTTCCACACTGTGTCACTCTATGACTCTCCCAATTTGGACCAGGTGGATTTGGTGATGATTCTGGGTAAGATATCTGGCCAGTAAGATCAGAGCCATTATCACTTCCACGACATAAAAGGAGAATATTTTAATTAAAAACAAATTACGTGATAATTCTGTCAGGTGGATGAAACCATGAACAGCAAACCACAGTGAGGTAAATGAAAGCTGTGGGTTGCTATGAAGTAATACTATAATTTATTGTGTTTGCTTTCATTTGAAATATGGACCATTATCTAAATATATTAATTACATGAACTAAATGTCAATGTTATCCAATTTCTTCAGATGCTGGTTTTAATCCACTTACAGCTTGTTATTTAATACAGTTTTATGCAACAATACATCACATATTTAATGCTTATTTTTATGAAGCACAAATAGGATAACTTTAATTATTTTTGCCTGAAGTAAGTTTACGTGTATTTCTGAGTTTAATTTAGTTTAGAGATACAGTGTGGAAAGAGGCCCTTCGGCCGACCACTGATCATAGTACACTAGTTCTATCCTACACACAACATGGGGCAGTTTACAGAGGTCAGTTAACCTACTGAGCCACACGTCTTTGTAGTTCTTCTGCCAATTCAATACTATGAGGTATTTCTCACTTGCTAAACCAGAGTCAATTTGCCAAAGTTGCCCACACCGGCCAACATGTCCCAGCTACACTAGTCCAACCTGCCTGCGCTTGGTCCACATCCCTCCAAACATGTCCTATCTACAGGTAGCATCTCTGGAGGGAAGGAATGGGTGATGTTTCAGGTCGACACCCTTCTTTAGACTGAGATCCTCTCCCCTGATTCTCAGTCTGAAGAAGGGTCTCGAACAAAAACGTCACCCATTCCTTCTCTCCAGAGATGCTGCCTGTCCCGCTGAGTTACTCCAGCACTCCGTGTCTATCTTCGGTGGAAAGCAGCACCTGCAGTTACCAACCTACCCTACCTACGACAACTGTTTATCTTTGGAGTGCGGGAGGAAACCGGAGCACCCGGAGAAAACCCACGCAGGTCTCGGGGGAGAACGTGCAAACTCCGTACAGACAGCGCCCGTATTTGGGATCGAATCCGGGTCTCTCTGGCGCTGTGAGGCAGCAACTCTACCGCTGCGCCACCGTGTCGCCCGCTGTATCCGAGTGAAATAAAATAAAGATTGCAAAACGAAGGGCTAATCTTTATTTTAAATAGACAATAGACAATAGACAATAGGTGCAGGAGGAGGCCATTCGGCCCTTCGAGCCAGCACCGCCATTCAATGTGATCATGGCTGATCATTCTCAATCAGTACCCCGTTCCTGCCTTCTCCCCATACCCCCTGACTCCACTATCCCTAAGAGCTCTATCCAGCTCTCTCTTGAAAGCATCCAGTGAATTGGCCTCCACTGCCTTCTGAGGCAGAGAATTCCACAGATTCACAACTCTCTGACTGAAAAAGTTTTTCCTCATCTCCGTTCTAAATGGCCTACCCCTTATTCTTAAACTGTGGCCCCTGGTTCTGGACTCCCCCAACATTGGGAACATGTTTCCTGCCTCTAACGTGTCCAACCCCTTAATAATCTTATACGTTTCGATAAGATCCCCTCTCATCCTTCTAAATTCCAGTGTATGCCCTTTCCAGTAGAGTGTCGGTGTCTTTAGATTTGCACCCGTCAAGCGTCAATGTTATTTTCCGATGAATGCCATTGAAAATTATGTTTTTAATTCACTTAAAGCCTCCGGCCCTGACCAACAGAATGAAGACAAGCCCCTTTGAACCCAGCTTGCATGTCGAAGCTGCCACTTTAATAATAAGGGTCGCGATCTCTCTGTCCCTGGCAGATTCCAGGGAATTGGCTGCAGACGAGACCATATGGAGGCTGGATGTAAACTGTCGGGTTCACTTAGCACGTTCTATGTTCGAGGCCGACTGCGGTCTCAGCGCCGCCCAGATCCGTCCGTCGGCACACGAGAGGCCAGGCGATTTGAAAGAGGTACAGCGACATCTGACAGAGAAGCCCATTCTTTAGCCACATGTTTTACTGAGCTTTAATGACAACAACACATTATCCGCTAGTCTGGTCCCCAGGCGAAAATTGCGTTCATTATTTCAAAACTTCTTGGAACCAAAAGCAAACAAACAGACATAAAAATTGTTCATTAAAGCAGCCCCATATTCTCAAGCAGACCATAGATATTCTAAGGGAACCAGCACTAAATAAGATAACAGCCTCATGCAGACTCACATTGAGAACGCGAGAAATTACCCTTCATGTAAAGTGGCTTCATTCCGGCAATCTGGTAACTGACTGCTGGGGGCTGTTTACTAACAGAAGCACTTAAGACATTATTTTGTTTAAATGATCTCAACTACATCATTTGTTGGCTGAATGTGCTTTTAAAAAAAAGAAGAGAAATCTGCTCTGGTGAGATCTACCATTTACAACCAGTCAGCACCACTTCAAAAGGCTCAGTGGGTATTTTTAAGGCAGAGGTAGATAGATAGATTCTTGATTACTACGGGTGTCAGGGGTTAGAAACATAGAAACGCAGAAAATATGTGCAGGCGTAGGCCATTCGGCCCTTCGAGCCAGCACCGCCATTCAATATGATCATGGCTGATCATCCAAAATCAGTACCCCGTTCCTGCCTTCTCCCCGTACCCCTCGATTCCTTTAGCCCGAAGAGCTAAATCTAACTCTCTATTGAAAACATCCAGTGAATCGGCCTCCACTGCCTTCTGTGGCAGAGAATTCCACAGATTCACAACTCTCTGGGTGAAGAAGTTTTTTCTCATCTCAGTCCTAAATGGCCTACCCCTTATTCTTAAACTGTGTGACCCCCTGGTTCTGGACTCCCCCAACATCGGGAACATTTTTCCTGCATCCAGCCTGTCCAATCCTTTAAGAATTTTATATGTTTCTCTCATCCTTCTAAATTCCAGTGAATACAAGCCCAGTCGCTCCAGTCTTTCATCATATGACAGTCCCGCCATCCCGGGAATTAACCTGGTGAACCTACGCTGCACTCCCTCAATAGCAAGAATGTCCTTCCTCAAATTAGGAGACCAAAAGTGTCAGGGGTTATGGGGAGAAGGCAGGCAAATGGGGTTAGGAGGGAGAGATAGATCAGCCGTGATTGAATGGCGGAGTAGACTCGATGGACAGAATGGCCTAATTCTGCTGCTATAACTGAAGAACTTACATTATCTATTGGGTTCAGAGCTGTGTGCTGCTGCAGGTAACAATGTACTGGCATGTGCATGTGACAATGAAACGCACTTATTGTTGACTCTCTCTCTGTAGATGGACACAGAGTGCTGGAGTAACTCAGCGGGTCAGGCAGCATCTGTGGGGAACATGGATAGGTGATGTTTCGGGTCGAGACTTCTATTCGGTCCTAACCCGAAATGTCACCCATCCTTTTTCTCCAGAGATGCTGCCTGACCTGTTATGTTACTCCAGCACTTTGTATTTATCTTGGATGTACACCAGCACCTGCAGTTCCTTGTTTCTATTATTTTGTAGGTGTGTCTCTTGCTCTCGCTATAAATGATGTGTTTAATTTGTCATCAAAGTGCCCTCTGTAGTCTGTTTCTGCCAACTATGACTAATCCTCTAATGATTGTAAATCCACTTTCTGCGTAGTTTGTTGTTTGTTTGGCAATGGAATTTCCTTATTTTTAACGCTGGCAGTGTTGCCTGGTGTTGGGAAAGAGATAGAAACATAGAAAATAGGTGCAGGAGGAGGCCATTCGGCCCTTCGAGCCAACACCGCCATTCTTTGTGATCATGGCTGATCATCCACAATCAGTAACCTGTTCCTGCCTTCTCCCCATACCCCTTGATTCCGCTAGCCCGTAGAGCTATATCAAACTCTCTCTTAAATTCATCCAGTGAATTGGCCTCCACTGCCTTCTGAGGCAGAGAAAACAGGTACAGGAGAAGAGCCATTCGGCCCTTCGAGCCAGCACCGCCATTCACTGTGATCATGGCTGTGATCATTCACTGTGATCATCCACAATCAGTATCCCGTGCCTGCCTTCTCCTCATACCCCTTGATTCCGCTAGCCCCTCGAGCTCCATCTAACTCTCTTTTAAATCCATCCAGTGAATTGGCCTCCACTGTGGCAGAGAATCCCACAGATTCACAACTCTCTGGGTGAAAAAGTTTCTACTCACCTCAGTTTTAAATGGCCTCCCCTTTATTCTTTGACTGTGGCCCCTGGTTCTGGACTCCCCCAACATTGGGAGCATGATGAACTATCATGTTGGGAAGAATAGCGACATGTGCTACTACACATATTTGTTTGTAACGGGGATCTTTGGTTTTAGTTTATTGGCACATGGACTGAGGTACAGTGAAAAGCTTTTGTTGCGTGCTATCCAGTCTAGCACTTTAGAGATGTTTGGATCGGCACATGGATGCACAGGGAATGGAGGGAGAAAGATCGTAGAAACATAGAAACATAGACAATAGGTACAGGAGGAGGCCATTCGGCCCTTCGAGCCAGCACCGCCATTCATTGTGATCATGGCTGATCATTCTCAATCAGTACCCCATTCCTGCCTTCTCCCCATACCCCCTGACTCCGCTATCCTTAAGAGCTCTATCTAGCTCTCTCTTGAATGCATTCAGAGAATTGGCCTCCACTGCCTTCTGAGGCAGAGAATTCCACAGATTCACAACTCTCTGACTGAAAATGTTTTTCCTCATCTATTCTAAATGGCCTACCCCTTATTCTTAAACTGTGTAGGCCCCTTAGGCACCTCTCCAACGACTCTTACCAACTTCTACAGATGCACCACAGAAAACGTACCATCGAGGTACGTCAAAGCTTGGTTTGGGAACAGCTCTGCCCAAGACCACAAGAAATCACAGTGAGTTGTAGATGTGGCCCAGCCCATCACACACACCACACTCTCCACCATTGTAGATGTGGCCCAGCCCATCACACACACCACACTCTCCACCATTGTAGATGTGGCCCAGCCCATCACACACACCACACTCTCCACCATTGTAGATGTAGCCCAGTCCATCACACACACCACACTCCCCACCATTAAGTCTGAAGAAGGGCCTCGACCCGAAACGTCACCCATTCCTTCTCTCCAGAGATGCTGCCTGTCCTCTACAAAATACGTAGATAGCATTTTGTGTCTACCAACAATAATATGCCGATATCATTACCAATTATCTCAACAGTAATTAACATCAATGCAGAAACGACATGACTTTTAATAACTGAATTATGTTTCATAATATATAATATTGTTCCTGTGCGTGCTCCCGTCTGAAACACTTCATAGTATTAGATCACAATGTCATCACCTATTGAGGAGGACTTTTAACTTTCTCAACAATTTCCAAACATTTGTACAGAATGTTGTTCTTTACGGGTTGAATGGTTTCCACGATGGTGTGGGGATGAAGGTGACTGAGGCGACACGGTGGTGCAGCGGGTAGAGCCGCTGCCTCACGCCACCAGAGACCCCGGTTCCATCCTGACCACGGGCGCTGTCTGTGTGGAGTTTGCACGTTCCCTCGGTGACCTGCGTGGGTTTTCTCCGGGCGCTCCGGTTTCCTCCCACACATCCCACAACCCTGCGGGCTTTTGTGTTAATCGTCCCCTCTGTAAATTGCCCCCCCAGTATGCAGGGAGTGGATGGGAAAGTGGGATGACGTTGAACATTGAGCATTGGGATAACATCTATGACTCTATAACTAGTCAGGGCGTCACGGTGGCGCAGCGGTAGAGTTGCTGCCTTACAGCGAATGCAGCGCCGGAGATTCAGGTTCGATCCTGACTACGGGCGCCGTCTGTACGGAGTTTGTACGTTCTCCCCGTGACCTGCGTGGGTTTTCTCCGAGATCTTCGGTTTCCTCCCACACTCCAAAGACGTGCGGGTTTGTAGGTTAATTGACTGGGTAAATGTAAAAATTGTCCCTAGTGTGTGTAGGATAGTGTTAATGTACGGGGATCGCCGGGCGGCGCGGACTTGGTGGGCCGAAGGGCCTGTTTCCGCGCTGTATATATAAATCTAAAAAATCTAAAAAAAATCTAGTGTGAACGTGTGATCGATGGTCATCCAGGATCAAAGGGCCCATTTCAACGCTGCATCTTTCAACCAATCAATCAAAATACACTGGAACATGGAATTACTAATGTACTGTTGCTGACTTCAATGTGTCACACACTTAACCCCATCTCAACACAGACCAACACACCTCCTCACTGCCTGCCGCTCACAAAATAAAGCTTCAGTTTAGCTTAGGGTGGGAAGGGAACTGCAGATGCTGGTTTAAACCAAAGACAGACATAAAGTGCTGGAGTAACTCAGCGGGTCAGGCAGCATCTCTGGAGGGAAGGAACGGGTGACGTTATGGGTCGAGACCCTTCCTTGGCCCGCACAGTGCAAACCCTTCGTCGATCACCCGTTCACAGCTCGTAGTAAAAGGAGGGCAGGGCCGCACAGCGGTAGAGCAGCTGTCTAACCGGGACCCGGGTTCCATCCCGACTACGGGCGCTGTCTGTACGCAGTTTGTACGTTCCTCCCGTGACCTGCGTGGGTTTTCTCCGGACGCTCCAGTTTCCTCTCACACTCCAAATACGAGCGGGTTTGTAGAGATTAATGTAACTTCGGTAAAGCTTGTATATCGTCCCTGGTGTGTGTGGGGTGGCAGTGCTGGTGTATCGGGAGATCGCTGGTCGACATGGACTCGGTGGGCCGAAGGGCCTCATTCCGTGTTGTATCTAAACGAAAACTAAAACTAAACGAGACTAAAAAGTAAGTGGGTGATGGTGGCTGCAAGTGTGCACAATACCATCTGTACGACGATGTGGCCATTTCACCTGGAAGGGAGACCCATGATACACGTTTACTTATGGTGACATGGTGCCACTCATCTGTAACAATTGGATTTGCTGTTGGCTGACCGCAAAGGCCAGCTTAATGATGTGGGACACACATCAACTCATTCTGATTTCCAGACAGCTGGGCCACCGTCGGCTGATTGTCTGATCTTTCCACAAATTCCCCCAGTTGGAAAGAGCCTTTTATTCCTGCATTACCTGCCTACAAGTTCATAATTGAGCTCATTAAAAAGCTATACGCTGCTTTATACAGCAGATTCAATCTGCCAGCCTGCCCATTCTCCACAGACCTGCAGAACACATCTGGAAGAGATGTGGACTGTTACTGGGTATACACACATCAATCAGTACAGGCATCCAGTTCATCATTTCACAGGCTCACAAGTTCTAGGGAGCAGCAAAAGGCCATTCGGCCCATCAAGTCTACTCCGCCATTCAATCAAGGCTGATCTATCTTCAGTTTCATAGGAAAATAACTGCAGATGCTGGTACAAATCGAAGGTATCACAAAATGCTGGAGTAACTCAGCAGGTCAGGCAGCATCTGGGAGAGAGGGAATGGGTGACGTTTCGGGTCGAGACCCTTCTTTGGACCCTTCTTCTAAAGAAGGGTCTCGACCCAAAATGTCACCCATTCCCTCTCTCCGAGATGCTGCCTGACCCACTGAGTTACTCCAGCAATTTGTGATACCTATCTTCAGTTTCAGTTCAGTTTATTGTCACGTGTACCGAGGTAGAGTGAAAAGCTTTCGTTGCGTGCTAACCAGTCAGCGGAAAGACAATACATGATTACAATCGTGCCACTTACAGTGTACCGATACATGATACGGGAAAGACGTTTAGTGCAAGGTAAAGCCCCACAGTCCGATCAAAGATAATCCGAGGGTCACCAATGAGGTAGATAGTAGTTGAGGACAGCTCTCTGGTTGTGGTGGGATGGTTCAGTTGCCTGATAACAGCTGGGAAGAAACTGTCGCTGAATCTGGTGGTGTGCGTTTCCTCAACTCTCTCAACCCCAATCTCCTGTCTTCTCCCCGTAACACCTGACAACATTACAAGACAATAGACAATAGACAATAGACAATAGGTGCAGGAGGAGGCCATTCGGCCCTTCGAGCCAGCACAGATTGGGTGAATCCACCCAGAGAAGATGCCTGCTAGTCTTTGATAATTCCACCCTGTGAGAATAGTTCTGGGCTGTCCACTCGAACTATGCCTCCCATCATTTTTCATTCTTGTTCACTATGAACTCCCTCGATGGGCGGCACGGTGGCGCAGCGGTAGAGTTGCTGCCTTACAGCGCTTACAGCGCCGGAGACCCGGGTTCGATCCCGACTACGGGCGCTGTCTGTATGGAGTTTGTACGTTCTCCCCGTGACCTGCGTGGGTTTTCTCCGAGATCTTCGGTTTCCTCCCACACTCCAAAGTCGTGCGGGTTTGTAGGTTAATTGGGTTGGGTTTGTATACTTGGTACAAGTGTAAATTGTTGGGCCGAAGGGCCTGTTTCTGCGCTGTATCTCTAAACGAAACAAAATTAAACTAAGAAAAAATC
>NC_135973.1:1974014-2021514 GCF_053455715.1 Rhinoraja longicauda
GAATAAAATGAACCTTTTAGGTCATAACGGGATATTGAAATGCTTTAGGACTGCAATGAACGTCCGTATCAGTGGCCTGGATTGCATTATTTTCAGTTCCCATTTTCCCAACCAAATTCGCAACAGCAAACAAACATAAATGCAAAGACTAACCTGCCTCCGGCATATTACTTCAGAGAGTTATCAGCTTCTGGATGTTTGTAAGTTTAGATGATATTGGGGACATAAGAATGCTTTACTGAGTTCATTAAAACATGCATCGATATCAATCAAATTAATGCATTAATCTTTATGTCTTTGTGTGTAAAGTTGCTGGGGACCACGGCAGTTTTAGCCTGCAAGACGAGGCAATGATTAAAACGTGTCTCGATGCTGGATTTGGGAAACTTCAAGATATTAGTCTTTTATAATGTAGGAAAAAAACTGCAGATGCTGGTTTAAATAGAGGGTAGACACAAAATGCTGGAGTAACTCAGCGGGTCAGGCAGCATCTCGGGAGAGAAGGAATGGGTGACGTTTCAGGTCGAGACCCTTCTTCAGACTCCCGAGATGCTGCCTGACCCGCTGAGTTACTCCAGCATTTTGTGTCTACCTAATAGTCTTTTAGGATGGTTGGCATGAGGAATGGATCACTCCAGTTTGGCTGGATCTTGTACAAGGATGGGACGGATCAAGGGAAGGAGGTGGAGGCCTCAGGAACATGGTGTCAGGACCACAACCTCTCCCTCACTGTTCGTAAGATGCAGGAGTGAGTTCTTGGCTTCAGGAAGCCTGCTGGAGGACAAGCCCCAATCAAGGGTACAAGGGTGGAGATGGTTGAGAACCTCACGTTCCGACATTCTGTCCCAGACCAAGACAGTAACAAACTTAAACCTTTAACCTAAATATAAACCTCAGCCAAAGCCAATAAGGCAGAACAATAAAATGAACGGTGGGGGTAACGTGGGGTTACGGGGAGAAGGCAGGAGAATGGGGTTAGGAGGGAGAGATAGATCAGCCATATTTGAATGGAGGAGTAGACTCGGAGTAGAGCAGGGGCGGCACGGTGGCGCAGCGGTAGAATTGCTGCCTTACAGACGTAGCCCAGTCCATCACACACAGGCCACACTCCCCACCATTGTAGATGTAGCCCAGCCCATCACACACAGGCCACACTCCCCACCATTGTAGATGTAGCCCAGCCCATCACACACAGGCCACACTCCCCACCATTGTAGATGTAGCCCAGCCCATCACACACACCACACTCCCCACCATTGTAGATGTAGCCCAGCCCATCACACACACCACACTCCCCACCACTGACTCCATCTACACTTCACACTGATTCGTAAAGCAGCCGACATAATCAAAGACTCGTCCCACCCCGGTCATTCTCTCCTTCTCCCCGCTCCCGCCCGGCAGAAGGTACAGAAGCTTGAAAGCGCGCACCACCAGACTCAGGGACAGCTTCTTCCCCTCTGTGATCAGCCTTCTGAACGGCCCTTCCATAAGCTAGGGCACAACCCCGATTCTCCAACCTATCTCATTGCAAACACTGGACTCTGTCTCTAGATCTATGACTGCATATTGCTGAGCAAATATATTCTGCACTTTGTGTTTTCTCTTCAGTCTAACCTTTGCACTTGTGCTTAATTTAGTTTAGTTTAGAGATACAGCGCGGAAACAGGCCCTTCGGCCCACCGGGTCCGCGCCGACCAGCGATCCCCGCACACTAACACCATTCTATACCCACTAGGGACAATTTTTACATTTACCAAGCCAATTAACCTACAAACCTGCACGTCTTTGGAGTGCGGGAGGAAACCGAAGATCTCGGAGAAAACCCACGCAGGACACGGGGAGAACGTACAAACTCCGTACAGACGGCGCCCATAGTCTCTGGCGTTGTAAGCGCTGTAAGGCAGCAAATCTACAAATACTAAAGTCTTTCACTGTATCTCATGACATAATAAACCTAACCTATATAGATATGCAGATGCTGTCAGCCAATTTCTGTACTGTAACTGTATCTTGCTCCCGTTTGAAGTCGCCCATATCTCAGCAGCAGATTTGAAGGAATTTAATTTAGGAATCCGACCGTTAGATGCAGTAGACACTGCACTATCTCCTTCATCCCTCAGAGAAGGCAATGCTGGCAGTGCCAACATTATCAAAGGCTTGTGTAAGAAAGAACTGCAGCTGCTGGTTTATAGTGAAGATAGACACACACAAAAAGCTGCAATAACTCAGCGGGTCAGGCAGCATCTCTGGAGAGAAAGAATGGGTGAAGTTTCGGGTCGAGACCCTTCTTCAGTTGCCTTCTCCGGAGAACATGGATAAATGACGTTTCACAGAGTGCTGGAGTAACTCAGCGGGTCAGGCAGCATCTGTGGAGAGAAGGAATTGGTGACGTTTCGGGTCCAGACCCTTCTTCAGACTGATGTCAGGCAGCATCTTACGGGTCAGGTAGCATCTCTGGAGAACATGGATTGGTGATATTTTGTTTCTGAAGAAGGGTCCCTACCTGAAACTGTGAAATGTCACCGATCCATGTTCTCCACAGATGCTGCCTGACCCGCTGAGTTACTCCAGCACTCTGTGAAACGTCACCTATCCATGTTCTCCACAGATGCTGCCTGACCCGCTGAGTTACTCCAGCACTCTGTGTTTTTAGCTTAGTATGAAGTAATTCATTTAAAATGTTTAAAAAAACCTCAATTCGGACAGTTTTTATGAAGTTAGGTTAATTAAAAACACATAGAAATAATCAAAGCTTTAAACCAAAGCAAAGTAATAAACAGCATTGTTACCTCCCACTCTGGCTCCTGAGTGCACACTGGAATCAGCACAAAAGTCTGAAGAAGGGTCTCGACCCGAAACGTCACCTATTCCTTCTCCCCAGAGATGCTGCCTGTCCTGCTGAGTTACTCCAGCGTTTTGTGTCTGCCTGCGCTAACGTGAATGGGCAATGACCAAGACTGCCCTCGTGACAGTACATACAGCAATCTGGCGATCACACCAGTGCAAGAACTCCCAGATTCCTGTCCCTGTTCCACGTACTGAGTTAATTCCATGAGCCATTGGTTGCATATTTTGCTAACACGATATGTTCAACTTCAGAGAGGTTAAGAAAAATAAATCTAGGAAGCTGACATCATTTGTGCGTGCTATATCATTTTTTGGCAGGTCGGTGGTTTGTACAGCACACATCCAAGTGTCACGTTTAACAGAGCACAAGGAACTATAGATGCTGGAGTCTTCAACGAAACACAAAGCGCTGGAAGAACTCAGGAGGTCAGGCAACATCTGTGGAGGTGAATGGACAGGTGTCATTTCTGGTCAGGACCCTGCTTCACTCTTCAGACTGCCAGGTCTTAAAACCTCTTGTTAGATACACTAGTCCTGCTCCACTTTAGACTTTAGGCTTTGGAGGCATAGCGTGGAAACAGGCCCTTTGTCCCACCGAGCCCATGCCGACCAGCGATTGCACTGTCGTACACACTAGGCAACATTTACAATTTACAGAGGTCAATCAACCTGCAAACTTCCACATCCTTGGGATGTCGGAGGAAACCGGAGCACCCGGAGAAAACCCATGCAGGTCACGGGGTGAACGTACAAACTCCATACAGTCAGCACCCATAGTCGGGATGGAACCCGGGTCTCCGACGCTGTGAGGCAGCAACTCTACTGCTGCAGGTCAGGCTACATCTCTGGGGAACATGGATAGAATTGGATTGATGTTTCAGGTCGGGACCCTTCTTCAGATGGGATGTAGATGACTGTCAGAATGTCTCCATTGTCCTGGCCCAATACCAACTTGGAGATAGATGCTCCAGGGGTGGATTGGCTGAAGGACGTGGATCGCTGAAATGGGATGATTGGACTCACATTAGGCATGCAGAATTGTCATGGTGAGGTCCAGTCTGTATCCAGATCCTATCACTGGAGAGCCAGGCATTCTGAATGCCTTCAGACTGAAGAAGGGTCTTGGCCCGAATTCCAGATTCAGGGACAGTTTCTTCCCAGCTGTTATCAGGCAACTGAATCATCCTACTACAACCAAAGAGCAGTGCTGGTCTACTAGGAAAGAAAACTGCAGAAGCTGGTTTAAATCGAAGGTAGACACAAAATTCTGGAGTAACTCAGCGGGTCAGGCAGCATCTCTGGAGGGAAGGAATGGGTGACGTTTCTTCAGTCTGAAGAAGGGTCTCGACCCAAAATGTCACCCATTCCTTCTCTCCCAAGATGCTGCCTGACCCGCTGAGTTACTCCAGCATTTTGTGCCGACAGTGCTGAACTACTATCCACCTCATTGGTGACCCTCGGACTATCCTTGATCGGACTTTACTGGCTTTACCTTGCAATAAACGTTATTCCCTTATCATGTATCTGTACACTGTAAATGGATCGATTGTAATCATGTATTGTCTTTCCGCTGACTGGTTAGCGCGCAACAAAAGCTTTTCACTGTACCTCGGTACACGTGATAATAAATTAAACTGAACTGAAATGTCACCCGTTCAATAGACAATAGGTGCAGGAGGAGGCCATTCGGCCCTTCGAGCCAGCACCGCCACTCAATGTGATCATGGCTGATCATTCTCAATCAGTACCCCGTTCCTGCCTTCTCTCCACAGATGCTGCCTATCCCTCTGAGTTACTCCAGCATTTTGTACCTATCTTCGGTGTAAACCATCCCCTGCCATTCCTTCCTGCACATTGTCTTTATCAGATCAGCTAAAACTGCTCCCCTAATCTGCAGTACCATTTGCCTTCCCACCTCTATGGGTTTGTAACTCTGGCGAGGGCCAATCTCGGATGAATGTATTCACCGAGTGATTTTGTAGGCTTACATTTTTTGGGAGGAAAGGTAATGAAAACCAATAAAGCATTCTTTCATTGATTCCGAGCCAGCCATTTTGTGAAGAGTATTCATCGGGGACTTGTGGTAATACATTTTCAAACTCCCTCTCTCTCTCCCCCACCCTCTGCCCTCCAGCCTAGTCTTGTTACCAAGGCAGTAAATTATGGAAAGGCAATAGACAATAGACAATAGGTGCAGGAGTAGGCCATTCAACCCTTCGAGCCAGCAGCTAATGCTGGAAAAAGGCAATAGACAATAGACAATAGGTGCAGGAGGAGGCCATTCAGCCCTTCGAGCCAGCACCGCCATTCAATGTGATCATGGCTGATCATCCACAATCAATACCCCATTCCTGCCATCTCCCCGTACCCACTGACTCCACTATCCTTAAGAGCTTTATCTAACTCTCTCATGAAAGCATCCAGAGAATTGGCCTCCACTGCCTTCTGAGGCAGAGAATTCCACAGATTCACAACTCTCTGAGTGAAAAATGATTTCCTCATCTCCGTTCTAAATGGCCTACCCCTTATTCTTAAACTGTGGCCCCTGGTTCTGGACTCCCCCGACATTGGAAACATGTTTCCTGCCTCTAACGTGTCCAATCCCTTAATAATCTTATACGTTTCAATAAGATCCCCTCTCATCCTTCTAAATTCCAGTGTATACATGCCTAGTCGCTCCAGTCTTTCAACATATGACAGTCCCGCCATTCCGGGAATTAGCCTAGTAAACCTACGCTGCACGCCCTCAATAGCAAGAATGTCCTTCCTCAAATTTGGAAACCAAAACTGCACACAGTACTCCAGGTGCGGTCTCACTAGGGCCCTGTACAACTGCAGGAGGACCTCTTTGCTCCTATACTCAACTCCTCTTCTTATGAAGACCAACATGCCATTAGGTTTCTTCACTGCCTGTTGTACCTGCATGCTTCCTTTCAGTGACTGATGCACTAGGACACCCAGATCACGTTGTACTTCCCCTTTTCCTAAATTGAGTCATAGAGTCATAGAGTGATACAATGTGGAAACAGGCCCTTCAGCCCAACTTGCCCACACCGGCCAACATGTCCCAGCTACATTAGTCCACACTAGTGTTAAAAGAAGATACAATGGGATTGTAATATTTAATGTAACACAGAGGCAAATGACTATGAAAATTAAGTGGGGTTTTTCCCTGCTGTGTATGAGGCCATCGATAGTGGCAATCAAGAGACTTTTGGATAGGCACATGGATATCATAAGGTCATAAGTGATAGGAGTAGAATTAGGCCATTCGGCCCATCAAGTCAACTCTGCCATCCAATCATGGCTGATCTATCTCTCCCCTTCTAACCCCATTCTCCTGCCTTCTCCCCATAACCCCTGACACCCGCACTGATCAAGAATCTAGGCAGGGAATGGTGACACAATGATTTTTTCCCAGGATGAATATATAAAATACTAGAGGGCAGAGCTTTAAGGTGGGAGTGGCAAAGTTTTAAGGAGATGTGTGGGGTAATTTCGTTAGGGGGCCTTTAGGGCGCTGCCAGGGGTGATGGTGGAGGGAGATACGATAGTGGTGTTTGAGAGGCTTTTGGACAGGCACATGGATATACAGGGAATGGAGGGGTATGGACCACGTGCAGGCAGATAAGAATTGGTCGGCATCATGTTCAGCACGGACATTGTGGGCCGAAGGGCCTGTTCCTGCTGTACGACACACTTTCCCCATGGTTCTCTCCCCCCTCACCGAATGATATGCCCTGATAGTTTCCTTTCCTGATGGTAGATCATCAACTTGAAATGCCATCTCCACAGTGGCTGCCTGGTCTTCTGATTACTTCCAGTGCTAGTGCTCTCTGTTCTAGTTCAGACTTCCAGTATCTGCAGTGATTTGATTCCGTGACACTCGAGAGGGCCTGGCCACTCCTTCCACAGATGCTGCCTGACCCGCTGAGTGACTCCAGCTCTTGGTGTTTTTGCTCAAGTTTCCTGCATCTGCAGTTCCACGTGTCCCGTCTCTCAGCCGAGATAGTCTGTGGCTGTTGTCAGGATTAATTAGGGTTAGACAATCGAGAAATGAATCTGCCCGTCAGTCTTCAGAAGAAACATGGTTGGAAGGAGTGATGGATTTTCGAGCTAAAGCCAAAGTCAAATGATACATTCCCTCTCAGTAGGGCAACCATCAGGAAGAGTTACAGCGCTTCATCACGCCTCTAGTCAGAGTCACAGAGACACAGTCACAGAGACACAGAGACACAGAGTCACAGAGACACAGACACAGAGACACAGAGACACAGAGTCACAGAGACACAGACACAGAGACACAGACACAGAGTCACAGAGACACAGAGTCACAGAGACACAGGTGTAGTCATAGTGTAATAGAGTGATACAGCGTGGAAACAGGCCCTTTAGCCCAACTTGCCCACACTGGCCAACATGTCCCATCTACAATAGTCCCACCAACCTGCATTTGGACCATATCCCTCCAACCCCATCCTATCCATGTACCTGTCTAAGTGTTTCTTAAGTGTTGTGATAGTCCCAGCCTCAACTACCTCCTCTGGTCTGAAGAAGGGTCTCGACCCACAACGTCACCCATTCCTTCTCTCCAGAGATGCTGCCAGTCCCGCCGAGTTACTCCAGCTTTTTAATGTCTATCTTTGGTTTAAACCAGCATCTGTAGTTCCTTCCCACACACACTTCCTCTGGCAGCTCGTTCCATGAATACACCAGCCTTTGTGTGAAAGAGTTGCCCCTCAGCTACCTATTAAATCTTTTTCCCCTCTCACCTTAAACCTATGGCCTCTGCTCTTGCGTTCTGCGGAAATGTGCCGATCACAAGGAAGCAAGATATTGAAACAAGGAACTGCAGATGCTGGTTTACAACAGAAGACACAACATGCTGGAGGAGCATTTTAGTGTGGCACGGTGGCGCAGCGGTAGAGTTGCTGCCTCAAAGGGCCAGAGACCAGGGATCGAACCTAACTCCGGGCACTGTCTGTATGGAGTTTGCACGTTCTCCCTATGACTGCATGGGTTTGCCCTGGGTTCTCCAATCTCCTCCCACACTCCAAAGATGAGCAAGTTTGCAGGTTAATTGGCTTCTGTAAAAATTGTCCCTTGTGTGTAGGAACAAGTGTACAGGTCATTGCTTGTCAGCACAGACTCGATTCCCCATTCGCACTGGTCCCAATGTTATCCTAGTTTTGCATTCTCCACACGAGGGATGACAAACACAAGCCAATTAACCTTTTTTGTAAGTTTACTTTAGTCTAGAGGTCATAATCACAATCATACTTTATTAGCCAAGTATGTCTTGCAACATACGAGGAATTTGATTACCGAGGAATATGAGATACATCGTAGAAACAGGCCCTTCGGCCCACTGAATCCATGCCAGTCAGCGGTCACCTGTTCACTAGTTCTATCCTACACACTAAGGACAACTTACAGAAGCTAATTAACTAATAAACCTGCAGGTCTTTTGAATGTGGGAGGAAATTGGAACATTCGGAGGCCAAGTCAGTGGATATATATTAAGGCAGAGATAGATAGATTCTTCATTAGTGCGGGTGTCAGGGGTTATGGGGAGAAGGCAGGAGAATGGGGTTAGGAGGGAGAGATAGATCAGCTGTGATTGAATGGCGGAGTGGACTTGATGGGCCGAACGGCCTAAATAAGCTGAATGGCCTCATTCTTCTACTTTCACCTATGATATTAAGATCTTATGTTCTTGTGAAACCCAGGTGGTCACGGAGGAGAACATACAAACTCCACTCAGAGAGCACCCGTGGTCACGATCGAACCGGGGGTTCTCCGACTATGCGAGGCAGCAGCTCTACCCGCTGCGTAGCCAGTCGCTGCGAGTGGGCCAAGAAGCAAACCTGTAGCGTTATAGACAATAGACAATAGGTGCAGGAGGAGGCCATTCGGCCCTTCCAGCCAGCACCACCATTCAATGTGATCATGGCTGATCATTCTCAATCAGTACCCCGTTCCTGCCTTCTCCCCATACCCCCTGACTCCGCTATCCTTAAGAGCTCTATCTAGCTCTCTCTTGAATGCATTCATAGAAAGATAGACATAGAAAATAGGTGCAGGAGTAGGCCATACGGCCCTTCGAGCCTGCACCGCCATTCAATGTGATCATGGCTGATCATCCAGCTCAGTAGCCTGTACCTGCCTTTTCTCCATACCCCCTGATCCTTTTAGCCACAAGGGCCACATCTAACTCCCTCTTAAATATAGCCAATGAACTGGCCTCAACTACCTTCTGTGGCAGAGAATTCCACAGATTCACCACTCTCTGTGTGAAAAAAAAGTTCTCATCTCGGTCCTAAAAGACTTCCCCCTTATCCTTAAACTGTGACCCCTTGTTCTGGACTTCCCCAACATCGGGAACAATCTTCCCGCATCTAGCCTGTCCAACCCCTTAAGAATTTTATATGTTTCTATAAGACCCCCCCTCAATCTTCAAAATATCAGCGAGTACAAGCCGAGTCTATCCAGTCTTTCTTCATATGAAAGTCCTGCCATCCCAGGAATCAATCTGGTGAACCTTCTCTGTACTCCCTCTATGGCAAGAATGTCTTTCCTCAGATTAGGAGACCAAAACTGTACGCAATTCAGAGAATTTGACCTCCACTGCCTTCTGAGGCAGAGAATTCCACAGATTCACAACTCTCTGGGTGGAAAAGTTTTTCCTCGTCTCCGTTGTAAAGCGTTGTGAAGCGTTTTTTAATTTTAAAATTGCATGTCGCATTTTCCAACAGCGTGAATAATGATGTGGTAAAGTGTGCTAATTTCCAGATTAATGATTGAAAGCCCCCAAGGCTTGAGAGAGAATCCGGATAATACTTTCAGCGAAAGAGTTGTTCATTTGAAGCCTTGGCAGCTGGGAAGCTCAGGTAGAGCAGACAGGCCGGTTAATTATGGCAGACACATTGCTGTAAACGCGGGGATGTACGCAGAGCTTAATCGGGAGTGTAAGGCTTTAATCAGTTAAGTGCTGGTGGTGTAGTGTTGTTGGTACAGGTGAGCTGAGCTGCCTCCAGCTATCCTGGAGCTCAACGAGCAGCCTAATCCTCTCCAGTAGAACAAAATGCCAAGCAGAATTAGCAGCCCGCAAGCTGCAAAGGTGAGTTTCAGGTGAGTGCTTCTGCCAGACACAAGATGCTTGGACAGAGTGGATGTGGAGAGGATGTTCCCGCTGGTGGGAGAGTCTAGGACCAGAGGGCACAGCCTCAGAATTAGAGGGCGTTCATTTAGGAAACATAGAAACAATAGACAATAGACAATAGGTGCAGGAGGAGGCCATTCGGCCCTTCGTGCCAGCACCGCCATTCAATGTGATCATGGCTCATCATTCTCAATCAGTACCCCGTTCCTGCCTTCTCCCCATATCCCTTGATTCCACTGGCCCCTAGAGCTCTATCTAACTCTCTTTTAAATCCACCCAGTGAATTGGCCTCCACTGCCCTCTGTGGCAGAGAATTCCACAAATTCACAACTCTCTGGGTGAAAAAGTTTTTTCTCACTTCAGTTTTAAATGTCCTCCCCTTTATTCTTAGAAGGAGATGAGGGGAGTTTCTTTAGTCAGAGGGCGGTGAATCTGTGGAATTCTTTGCCACAGAAGGCTGTGGAGGCCAAGTCAGTGGATATTTTTAAGGCAGAGATAGATGGATTCTTAATCAGTGCGGGTGTCAGGGGTTATGGGGAGAAGGCAGGAGAATGGGGTTAGGAGGGAGAGATAGATCAGCCATGATTGGATGGCGGAGTAGACTTGATGGGCCGAATGGCCAAATTCTGCTCCTGTCACATGACCTTATGATCTGGTGAACACTAACTTCTCCAGTTTGATGTAACTAGCATGCCAAGAACTCCCCCCCCCCACCCCTCCTCCTTCCCCCCCTCCTCCTCCTCCCCCCACCCCCCCCTCCTCCTCCTCCTCCTCCTCCTCCTCCTCCTCCTCCTCCTCCTTCCACGCCCTAACTGGATGAGCGCCCACCTCTTCCCCTTCCCCATCCCCCCTCGACCAACATTCACATCCTCTGGCTTCAGCATTCACATCCTCTGGCTTCACCATTCACATCCTCTGGCTTCACCATTCACATCCTCTGTCTTTATCTCACACTTTTTGTCATTTTATCTCTGGCCTTTGACTAACCATCTGCCAATCAAAAACCTCCCCTCTCCTATATCCACCTATCACTCATAGAAAGAAGGAACTGCAGAGGCTGGAATCTTGATCAAAACACAAAGTACTGGAGGAGCTCAGTGTATCAGGCAGCATCTGTGGAGGGGAATAGACAGGCGAAGTTTCTTCAGGTTGAGGCCCATCTTCTCTCCACAGATGGTGCAGGACCTGCTCAATTTCAGTTTAAAGATACAGTCATAGAAAAAAGGTGCAGGAGGAGGCCATTTGGCCCTTCGATCCAGCACCGCAATGGAACAGGCCCTTTGGCCCACCGAGTTCACACTGACCATCAATCACCCCTCCATACTAGTCCGATGTTACTGCATCTTCTCATCCACTCCCTACACACGAAGGGGCAATTCCACAAAGTCCAATTAACCAACAAACACACACATATCTTTGGGATGTGGGAGGAAACCGGAGTATCCGGAGGAAACCCAAGTGGTCACGGGAAGAACGTGCCAAACTCCACACAGACAGCGCCCGAGGTCAGGATCGAACCCAGGCCTCTGACGCCGCAGGGCAGTGGCTCTACCCGCTGTGCCACTGTTACTCTAGCTCTTTGTGTAGCGTGTACGCACGTCAGTGCACTCGACCTTTAACGATCTGCCTCACGGCGCCAGAGTGCCAGGTTCGATCCTGACTGCAGATACTGTCTCTGTGGTGTTGGTACGTCCTTCCCTGTGACCCGCGTGGGTTTCTCCGGGTGCTCCGGTTTCCTCCCACACTCCAAAGACGTGCAGGTTTGTAGGTTAATTGGTTTCTGTGAACCGTCTCCAGTGTGTGCAGGGTAGTGCTAGTGAACGGGGATATCGCTGGTCGGCACGGACACGCAGTGGGCCGAAGGTCCAGAGTTTCCGTGCTGAATCTCTACGACAAACTAACATGTTAATAAATCTTTCAGGCGCATGGATTGCTCAGCCAGTTACGGAGTTCTGTGACAATTGAATCCTGTGGGAAACCAAAATATGTTTGCTCCCAATTTTCACCCTGAATGAGTTGTAGTCTAATCAAATCCACAACGGTGGACTGGACTTCTATTGCCCATCCTGACATTCCCCAGATACCTGGGTCACAACCTTCTGTTTCGACAAACATTGAAATAACTCATTAAAGTGCAGCTTTGGTCTCCAAATTTGAGGAAGGATATTCTTGCTATTGAGGGCGTGCAGCGTAGGTTCACTAGGTTAATTCCCGGAATGGCGGGACTGTCATATGTTGAAAGACTGGAGCGACTAGGCTTGTATACACTAGAATTTAGAAGGATGAGAGGAGATCTTATCGAAACGTATAAGATTATTAAGGGGTTGGACACATTAGAGGCAGGAAACATGTTCCAAATGTTGGGGGAATCCAGAACCAGGGGCTACTGTTTAAGAATAAGGGGTAGGCCATTTAGAACGGAGATGAGGAAAAACTTTTTCAGTCAGAGAGTTGTGAATCTGTGGAATTCTCTGCCTTAGAAGGCAGTGGAGGCCAATTCTCTGAATGCATTCGAGAGAGAGCTAGATAGAGCTCTTAAGGATAGCGGAGTCAGGGGGTATGGGGAGAAGGCAGGAACGGGGTACTGATTGAGAATGATCAGCCATGATCACATTGAATGGCGGTGCTGACTCGAAGGGCCGAATGGCCTCCTCCTGCACCTATTGCCTATTGTACCCGGAGTGTTATGAAGTCAGGAGGCCAATATTATGTTCACATCTCGGCGCTCCAGCTCCAAGGATCCAGAATAACGCCAAGCTTGTCACAACCATCAACATCATTAAATCTTTCACTGCCTGGCGATTAACAATCATGTAAATACATGTTCACAAGCCCTGCCACTGACAAGATAAAATACAAACCGGTTGATAAAACATTTATGTGTATATGAAAAAAAAAACCTCGCGCTCTGTTCCATTGGTTTTCTACTAAAACCAACACAAATCACATCAAAAATTTAGCAGGGCCCCCGCCTCGTATGTTCACGCCTCAAGCCAGTTACAGGGACAACTCATTAGAGACAGACTCATTAAAACCTGCCCTGCGGCAAAATCCCTTTCAAGAAAGTACTTCCGTGTTTGATCTCTCTCTCTCTCTCTCTCTCTCTCTCTCTCTCTCTCTTCTCTCTCTCTCTCTCTCTCTCTCTCTCTCTCTCTCTCTCTCTCTCTCTCTCTCTCTCTCTCTCTCTCTCTCTCTCTCTCTCTCTCTCTCTCTCTCCCTCTCTCCCCCTCCCTCCCTCTCTCTCTCTCTCTCTCTCTCTCTCTCTCTCTCTCTCTCTCTCTCTGTCTCTCTCTCTCTGTCCCTCTCTCCCTCTCTCTCTCTCCCTCCCTCCCGCCCTCCTTCCCTCCCTCCCTCTGTCTCTCTCTTCCCCCCTCTCTCTCTCTCTCTCTCTCTCTCTCTCTCTCTCTCTCTCTCTCTCTCTCTCCCTCCCTCCCTCCCTCCCACCGTCCCTCTCTCTCTCTCTCCCCTCCCTCCCTCCAACCCTCCCTCCCACCCTCTCTCTCTCTCTCTCTCTCTCTCTCTCTCTCTCTCTCTCTCTCTCTCTCTCTCTCTCTCTCTCCCCCCTCTCTCTCTCTCTCTCCCTCCCTCCCTCCCTCTCTCCCTCCCTCCCCCTCTCTCTCTCTCTCTCCCTCCCTCCCTCCCTCCAACCCTCCCTCCCTCTCTCCCTCCCTCCCCCTCTCTCTCTCTCTCTCCTCCCTCCCTCCCTCCAACCCTCCCTCCCTCTCTCCCTCCCTCTCTCCCTCTCTCCTTTCTACTATCTAATGGAGAGTTGTAGAGGTGTTTTTTTTAATCAACAAATGTATTCAATTCTTTAACAATATATATATTTACAAAACACTACAACATAGCGGAGTGCAGCAGCATGATACACGACCCCCAGATATACTAAGTGAACGACTGTACACCTATGTTACGCTCCTTGCGGTGCCCAGCGGTCCCGTCGATCCCCCATGGTGCCCGTGGACAGCGCGCGGTCACTCTCTTACCCCACCCGGGCGCGGATGGACGTGACCACGGAGAAGGGGCAGGCGGCCGGCTCGGGCAGAGCCCTCTTTCGCCCGGCGCCGTGACTCGCGGATGGCCAGCTTGGCCAGGCCCAGGAGAAACCCAACCCAACCAGGGGCATCCTCAGCCCTGCCCTCCCCTCCAGCTAGACAATAGACAACAGGTGCAGGAGGAGGCCATTCGGCCCTTCGAGCCAGCACCGCCATTCAATGTGATCATGGCTGATCATTCTCATCAGTACCCCGTTCCTGCCTTCTCCCCATACCCCCTGACTCCGCTATCCTTCAGAGCTCTATCTAGTTCTCTCTTGAATGCATTCAGAGAATTGGCCTCAACTACCTTCTGAGGCAGAGAATTCCATAGATTCACCACTCTCTGTGTGGAAAAAAAACGTTCTCATCTCGGTCCTAAAAGACTTCCACCTTATCCTTAAACTGTGACCCCTTGTTCTGGACTTCCCCAACATCGGGAACAATCTTCCTGCATCTAGCCTGTCCAACCCCTTAAGAATTTTGTACGTTTCTATAAGATCCCCCCTCAATCTTCTAAATTCCAGCGAGTACAAGCCGAGTCTATCCAGTCTTTCTTCATATGAAAGTCCTGCCATCCCAGGAATCAATCTGGTGAACCTTCTCTGTACTCCCTCTGTGGCAAGAATGTCTTTCCTCAGATTAGGAGACCAAAACTGTACACAATACTCCAGGTGCGGTCTCACCAATGCCCTGTACAACTGCAGCAGAACCTCCCTGCTCCTATACTCAAATCCCCTCGCTATGAATGCTAAGAATGATAGGATCCCCTCTCATCCTTCTAAATTCCAGTGTATACAAGCCTAGTCGCTCCAGTCTTTCAACATACGACAGTCCCGCCATTCCGGGAATTAACCTGGTGAACCTATGCTGCACGCACAGGATGTCCAAAGAACGTGCGGGGCCTGTTGGCAGTCTTGCGTTACAGTCACGCGGGGATGAACAGAAAGCAGCACGGCCCTCAGCCGGAACAAACACTGCTCATCCATCGGTACCTCCAGCCCCAAGCTGCCTCCTGCTGACCGGCATTGAATTGAATATTTCATTAACACACGTGACAAGTCGCAGAGAAGTTCCTTGCTTGCGCACTTTGCCAAGGTATGCAAATAGTCGCCACATAAAGGGCGCGGACAAACTTACAAATCCCCCCCTCCCCCACCCCCCTACGCCGCCCCCCCCCTTTGTTCTTCAACCCCTCCCCCTTCCCTCATGGTGGTCCTCCCCAACGCTGGGTCCCCCTCGTTCCTTCCCTCGTCAGCGGCGTCCTATTGCAATCAAGGGATGACGCGGTACAGAGTGTGGATGATCAGCCGTGATCACATTGAATGGCAGCAGCATCTGTGGAGAGAAGGAATGGGTGACATTTCGGGTCGTGGCGGTGCCGCCCACTCCCCTGACATCAGTCAGAAGAAGGGTCTCGACCCGAAACGTCACCCATTCCCTCTCTCCTGAGATGCTGCCTGACCTGCTGAGTTACTCCAGCACTCTGTGAAACGTCACCTATCCATGTTCTCCACAGATGCTGCCTGACCCGTTGAGTTACTCCAGCATTTTGTGTCCACCTTCGATTTTAACCAGCGTCTGCAGTTTTTTCCTTACACATCTTATTGCGTGACTTTCTTCTGAAAAGCCGAGGGGATTTGAGGATCACATTAAATAGACCGCGCCACTATTTTTACACACAGACGGTCAATTCGGTAGGATGGCAATAATGCCTAACATCAGTGCAGCTGGGGGTTTGTGGAAGTTTTAACGGGGGCAGCAGGGATGGGATTCCAAACTATGACGTAGAGCGTGTGGAAGCAGCAAAGTTTGAAGATAGATCTTCCATTCTTTTATTCTAGCCGTACCACCCCCACCATCAGTCTGAAGAAGGGTCCTGACCAGAAAACTACCCCATCCATGTTCTCCTGAGATGCTGCCTGACCTGCTGAGTTACTCCAGCACTTTGTGTCTTCTTTTGTAAGCGGGCATCTGCATTTTCTTGTTTCCAGAGAATTTTCTAATTCTATCGTTATTGTCGTTAGCCAAGGGTGGCTCGGTAACTCGGATGCCCAGGAATGAAGGAGGCTGCTGGGATGTGGTGGACATTGCCCGCCCAGCCCATCGCAGGTATTGCCCGCCCCCCCCCCCCACCATGACTGGAGCGACTGGGCTTGTATTCTCTGGAATTTAGAAGGATGAGAGGGGATCTTATTGAAACACATTAGATTATTAAGGGATTGGACACGTTAGAGGCAGGAAACATGTTCCCGATATTGGGGGAGTCCAGAACCAGGGGCCACAGTTTAAGAATAAGGGGTAGGCCATTTGGAACGGATAAACTTTTTCACCCAGAGAGTTGTGAATCTGTGGAACTCTCTGCCTCAGAAGGCAGTGGAGGCCAATTCTCTGGATGCTTTCAAGAGAGAGCTAGATAGAGCTCTTAAAGATAGCGGAGTCAGGGGGATATGGGGAGAAGGCAGGAACGGGGTACTGATTGTGGATGATCAGCCATGATCACAGTGAATGGTGGTGCTGGGGCGAAGGGCCGAATGGCCTCCTCCTGCACCTATTGTCTATTGTCTATTGATCCAGTGCTGTGTGTGATTCTGTTGAGGCAATGGGTTGTGAATTTCCATGCCTGTACCATCCCTGGTACATGGATAGGACAGGTTTGGAGGGATATGGGCCAAAAGCGGGCAGGTGAGTCTAGTGTAACTGGGACATGTTGGCCGGTGTGGACAAGTTGGGCCGAAGGGCCTGTTTCCACAATGTACCAATCTATGACTCTGTACAGGCACAAGTTACAAACTGGATTTCCAAACTCTTAGAATTTTGAAAAGTACAATGAATATCACTGAAGTTTAAAAAGTAACATTTGTTCAGCATCATGTTCAGTACAGACATTTGTTCAGCATCATGTTCAGTACATACCTGATGGGCCGAAGGGCATGTTCCTGTGCTATACTGTGCTATGGTCTATGTTTTCTGTTTCAATTAAGTTAGTCAGGGGGTCAAGCCCTTAGACGGTGCAAGCAGCTTATAGAATATATATGGACTCCCGTACATCGGCGAGACCAAACGCAGACTGGGCGATCATTTCGCGGAACACCTTCGCTCAGTCCGCCTGGACCAACCTGATCTCCCGGTTGCTAAACACTTTAATTCCCCACCCCATTCCCACACTGACCTTCCTGTCCTCAGTCTCCTCCATTGTCAGAGTGAGGCTAAACGCACATTGGAGGAACAGCGTCTCATATTTCGCTCGGGCAGCTTACAGCTTACAGGAGTATGAATATTGACTTGTCTCACTTCAGGTAGCCCCAGCATTCCCTCTCTCTCTCTGCCCCTCCCCCACCCAAGTAGCACCAGCTTCTCGTTCTCACCCAACGAACAGCCAACAACGTCCTGCATCCTTCATCATCGTTACTTTTTTTGCACGTCTTTCATTCATTGTTCTTTATCTCCCAACATCACCATCTATATCTCTCGTTTCCCTTATCCCCAACCGACCTGTCCCTAAACCGACCTGAAATGTCACCCATTCCTTCTCTCCAGGGATGCTGAGGGCTGGGCAGTCCCGCTGAGTTACTCCAGCTTTTTGTGTCGGTCACAGAATAACTATCGGCCAGAGACACTGACAGCGAGGAACAATGATGTGTTCATTCCAGATTCAGGGGCAGTTTCTTCCCGGCTGTTATCAGGCAACTGAACCGTCCTCTCACCAACTAGAGAGCGGTCCTGACCTCCCATCTACCTCATTGGACACCCTTGGACTATCTTTTATCAGACTTTACTGGACTTTACCTTGAACAAAACATTATTCCCTTTATCCCATCTGTGGACGGCTCGATTGTAATCATGTACAGTCTTTCCACTGACTGGAGAGCACGCAACAAAAAAAGCTTTTCACTGTACCTCGGTGCTCATAGAGTCAAAGAGTGATACAGTGTGGAAACAGGCCCTTCGGCCCAACTCGCCCACACCGGCCAACATGTCCCATCTACCCTAGTCCCACCTGCCTGCGCTTGGTCCATATCCCTCCAAACCTGTCCTATCCATGTACCTGTCCAACTGTTTCTTAAACGATGGGATAGTCCCAGCCTCAACTACCTCCTCTGGCAGCACGCTCCATACACCCACCACCCTCTGTGTGGAAAAGTTACCCCTCGGATTCCTATTAAATCTTTTCCCCTTCACCTTGAACCCATGTCCTCTGGTCCTCGATTCCCCTACTCTGGGCAAGAAACTCTGTGCATCTACCCGATCTATTTTTCTCATGACAATATTATAGTCTCCTACACGTGACAATAATAAACCAAACTAAAGTCAACGGCAATCTATCAATCGACAAAGAATAGTGCCGATTGAAACAATGATGAATGTCCTGATACAAGTGTTCAGAACAAGAGATATTTCAGTAGAATTCCGGGGCGTTCTGTTTCATCAGGAATGCTTTCTTCCTGTGAAGCAGTAAGTCAGCGTTTGTTAGGGTTCATTAGAGATCTAATGGCATAATTCAAAGTCAACAAGTGCTTCTGCACATTATCTCTCTTGTAACTGAAGTTGCAAAACAAAAAGCTTAAATATTATTAAGCTCAGGGCAGGGTAAAGGGTTTATTATATTAGTTCACATCCTAGCGATGGAAAGCAATTCATTATTTCAAGGACTTTGATTTTATTTTTTTTGCCAAGTAATAAAGAGAGAAGCCTTAGTCCGAGCGTACGGCGGGCGGTAAGCGGAGGAAATGCTGGTAATTAATTTTGGTGACATTTAATTCTTCCTATCAGCTCATTCTGTATCGCTTGGAAGTAGCAAATGTGACTGTAATTCAAGAGTGTTGAAAGCAAGGCATTCTCAGAGTGCCTTGTCAAGACCACTTCACTTCTACACACTCAACCAGAAACACGGACACAGCTCAGATTAGTTCATTGTCACTTGTGCCGAGCTGCAGTGAAACGCAAAATGTGGAATAGATCACGACAGTTCATGACAATAGACAATAGGTGCTGGAGGAGGCCATTCATAGAAACATAGAAACATAGAAAATAGGTGCAGGAGTAGGCCATTCGGCCCTTCGAGCCTGCACCGCCATTCAATATGATCATGGCTGATCATTCGGCCCTTCGACACAGCACCACCAAATCACTGCCATCATGGCTGACCATCCACAATCGGTATCCCGTTCCTGCTTAATCAATAGACAATAGATAATAGACAATAGGTGCAGGAGGAGGCCATTTGGCCCTTCGACACAGCACAGCGAAGTCACTGTCATCATGCATGATCATCCACAATCAGTACCCCGTTCCTGCCTTCTCCCCATACCCCCTGACTCCGCTATCCTTAAGAGCTCTATCTAGCTCTCTCTTGAAAGCACCCAGAGAATCAGCCTCCACTGCCTTCTGAGGCAGAGAGTTTCACAGATTCACAACTCTCTGGGTGAGAACATTTTTCCTCATCTCCGTTCTCATGTCGATCGAGCGGCCAATAAAAATAAATATAAATAACACATCTTCTCGTGACCACGTGGGTTTATGTTGATCTCATTTTAGACTTTAGAGATACAGTGTGGAATCTGACCCTTTGGCCTACTGAGTCCACACCGACCATCGATCACCCTGTTCACTAACATACACATGTTCGGGACAATTCTACAACTTACCCAAGCCGATTAACCCAAGATCTCGGAGAAAACCCGTGGAAAGTCAGTGGATATGTTTAAGGCAGAGATAGATAGATTCTTGATCAGACAGTCTTGGTCTGAAGAAGTGTCTCGACCCGAAACGTCACCAATTCCTTCTCTCCAGAGATGCTGCCTGACCCGCTGAGTGACTCCAGCACTCTGTGAAATGTCACCTATCCATGTTCTCCACAGATGCTGCCTGACCCGCTGAGTTACTCCAGCACTCTGTGAAACGTCACCTATCCATGTTCTCCACAGATGCTGCCTGACCCGCTGAGTTACTCCAGCACTTTGTGTCTACCTTCGATTTAAACCAGCATCTGCAGTTTTTTTCCCTAGATTCTTG
Source organism: Rhinoraja longicauda (assembly GCF_053455715.1). NCBI lineage: Eukaryota > Metazoa > Chordata > Chondrichthyes > Rajiformes > Arhynchobatidae > Rhinoraja > Rhinoraja longicauda. Next base: position 1,994,076 of record NC_135973.1, read on the forward strand.
ATCAGTGCGGGTGTCAGAGGTTATGGGGAGAAGGCAGGAGAATGGGGTTAGGAGGGAGAGATAGATCAGCCGTGATTGAATGGCGGAGTAGACTTGATGGGTCGAAGAGCCTAATTCTGCCCTTATCTCTGATAAACATAAACTTATTATCTGTACGAATTGTGTATATGGGCATGATCAGCTGCTGCCAATAGGAATGTCATTGTCCCCTTTACTCCAACCACCACCTCCCCATCTTCCTTGCATCACTTGAAGAAGGGTCTGGACCAGAAATGTCACCCGTTCCTTCTCTCCAGAGAAGCTGCCTGTCTCGCTGTGTTACTCCAGCTTTTTGTGTCCATCCACCTATCACTTGCCAGTCTTTGTTCCACACCCCAACCTTTTCCATCGATATATCCGTCTGGAGAAGGGTCCTAAGATGAAACGTCGTCTGTCCATTTCCCACCACAGATGCTGCCTGACCCGCTGAGTTCCTCCAGCACTTTGTATTTTGCTCAAGATTTCAGCACCTGCAGTTCCATTTTACGGCCACCAGCTTTTCACAAGTAACTCGGGATGGACTACAAATAAATATTAGCCCCACCAGCAATATCCACTGGAGTTTAGAAGGATGAGAGGGAATCTTGTAGAAACGTATAAAATTATAAAAGTACTGGATAAGCTAGATGTAGGAAAAATGTTCCCAATGTTGGGGGAGTCCAGAACCAGGGGCCACACAGTCTATGAATAAAGGGGAGGCCATTTAAAACTGAGGTGAGAAGAAACTTTTTCACCCAGAGAGTTGTGAATTTGTGGAATTCTCAGCCACAGAGGGCAGTGGAGGCCGATTCACTGGATGAATTTAAGAGAGAGTTAGATAGAGCTCTAGGGGCTAGTGGAATCAAGGGATATGGGGAGAAGGCAGGCACGGGTTACTGATTGTGGATGATCAGCCATGATCACAATGAATGGCAGTGCTGGCTCGAAGGGCCAAATGGCCTCCGGCACCTGTTTTCCATGATTGTATGTTTCACTACGATCCCCGATAATTAATTAAGACTTTCACGTCCACTGCATTTACAGGTGCAATAGAACTAACGCGGTTTAACAATCACTTAATTTTTATATTTTTTCCATCTAGCGATTAATGATGCCTGAAAATATTTCTTGTCAATTTTATTACTGTTTAAAATAAACAGAGTTTTGGATTCATCCCTGCTAACTGAGCAACTAGTCCTCTTGTCCAGAGTAGGGGAATCGAGGACCAGAGGACATAGGTTTAAGGTGAATGGGAAAAGATTTAATAGGAATCTGAGGGGTAATTTTTTACACAGAGGGTGGTGGGTGTATGGAACGAGCTGCCAGAGGAGGTGGTTGAGGCTGGGACTATCCCAATGTTTATGAAACAGTTAGACAGGCACATGGATAGGACAGGTTTGGAGGGATATGGGCCAAACGCGGGCAGGTGGGACTAGTGCAGATGGGGCATGTTGGCTGGTGTGGGCAAGTTGGGCCGAAGGGCCTGTTTCCACAGTGTATCACTCTATGATTCTATGACTCAGAAATTCATGGAATTCACTTAAACATCTCAACGTTTGTTATCACGGAATTCATTGAGAACATTGTATACATTCAGGAAAATCACCAAGAGTCAAAAGGTGCCGGTGCATTATCCTGACATCAAACTCTCTTGGTTGAACATAGGACACAGAGTGCTGGAGTAACTCAGCGGGTCAGGCAGCATCTGTGGAGAACATGGATAGGTGACGTTTCACTGAGCGCTGGAGTAACTCAGCGGGTCAGGCAGCATCTGTGGAGAACATGGATAGGTGACATTTCACTGAGTGCTGGAGTAACTCAGTGGGTCAGGCAGCATCTGTGGAGAAAGTGGAAGGGTGACCCTCATATTTCGCTGGGACAGCTTACACTTCAGCGGCATGCATATTAACCTCTAACTTTAAGTAACCCTTACTTTCCTTCACTCTCCATCCCTCCCCTTCCCAGTTCTCCGATCAGTCTGAATGTCCCCGACTACATTTTATCTGTTTGCTTCGGTGTCACCTTCTCCTGGGTAACAATGATCGATCTATTCGACATTTTCCTTCATCCACATCTCTCCTGATATCTGGTTTTCACACCTTGTGTCTCCCTCTCCCCTGACTCTTCGTCCGAAGAAGGGTCTCGACCTGAAACGGCACCCTTTCCTTCTCACCAGAGATGCTGCCTGTCCCGCTGAGTTACTCCAGCACTTAGAGTCAGAGAGTGATACCGCATGGTAACAGGTTCTTAGGCCAATCTACCCACACCGACCAACATGTCCATCTACCCCAGTCCCACCTGCCCGCGTTTGGCCCATATCCTTCTAAACCTGTCCTATCCATGTACCAAATGTTTCTTAAATGTTGCGATAGTCCCTGCTAACTTCGTGTACTTTTTTTTTTCTAAAACAGCATCTGCAGTTCTTTATTTCTCTACTTGGTTCCACAGAATTGTTTAAATTAGATGTATGAAAAGAAAAAAAACTGCAGGTGCCGGTTTAAATCCAAGGTAGACACAAAATGCTGGAGTAACTCAGCTGGACAGGCAGCATCTCTGGAGAGAAGGAATGGGTGACGTTTCGGGTCGAGATCCTTCTTCAGACTGATGTCAGGGGAGGGGGCGGGACAATGCCATTTGTTGGATTTAGGGGAGGGCACCTGTAAACCTGTTGGATTTAGGGGAGGGCACCTGTAAACCTGTTGGATTTAGGGGAGGGCACCTGTAAACCTGTTGGATTTAGGGGAGGGCACCTGTAAACCTGTTGGATTTAGGGGAGGGCACCTGTAAACCTGTTGGATTTAGGGGAGGGCACCTGTAAACCTGTTGGATTTAGGGGAGGGCACCTGTAAACCTGTTGGATTTAGGGGAGGGCACCTGTAAACCTGTTGGATTTAGGGGAGGGCACCTGTAAACCTGTTGGATTTAGAGGAGGGCACCTGTAAACCTGTTGGATTTAGGGGAGGGCACCTGTAAACCTGTTGGATGTACAGAAGCCACAACCTACAATCCTGCACCTCTTGGAAATTGGGAGGAAACCGGAGCACCCGGAGAAAACCCATATGGTCACAGAGAAGGTGCAAACTCCACACAGACGGGAATGGAGACCACGATTGATGCTGGTTTCCATTCTCCACTCAAGATAGGACCGGGGTCTCTGGCGTCGTGAGGCAGCAACTCTACCGCTGCACCGCCCTTGGTTGGACAAAGGCCAGAGATGAAAAGTCAACAAAAGTGCGAGAGGTAAGGAAATGAGAGAAGAGTTGTGAATTGTGAAGCCAGAGGAAGGAATGGAGATGGAAGGGTACGGTGGGAAAGGGGGGGGGGGTGAAGATATGGGTGCAAATCCTGGTGGGGAACAGGGAAGGTAGGAAGGAGGGGGGGGGGGTTGTGGGGAGAGGGGGAGGGGGGAGAAACGAAGTAGGGGCCGACGATATTTAAGGGTACTTTGTAACTTGGTCTGCCCCTTGTGGCCACACTTTTGTGTACAGTATATACGAAACAACAAAGTATTTCACCAAACCTTCTCGGTACAAGTGACTCGGGAACTCCATGCCGCGGAGACCGTTTCAACCGCCTCAACAATCCCGACGCAAGGGTTTCGGACTGTCGCCGGGGGGGGGGGGGTTGCTTGGGGGCCCCGACGCTTCAACAGCCCCGACCGTGCGAGAACAAAGAGGAAAAGGATTGAACTTTATTACCTTCCATCACAGTGAGGAATGTGGAATCCGCTGTGGTGGATGTTCATGTTAAATTTTATTTTATGTGGCTGTGTGTCTTGTTGCTTTTCACTTAGTATGGCTGTATGGTAACTCAAATTTCACTGCACCTTAATTGGTACGCACGACAATAAATTAATCTTGAATCTTGAAATCTAAAGTATCTAGATTTTTTTTTAGAGATACAGCACGGAAACAGGCCCTTCGGCCCACCGAGTCCGTGCCGCCCAGCGATGCCCGCATATTAGCACTATCCTACACCCACTAGGGACAATTGTTACATTTGCCCAGTTAATTAACCTACAAACCTGCACGTCTTTGGAATGTGGGAGGAAACCGAAGATCTCGGAGAAAACCCACGTGGGTCACGGGGAGAACGTACAAACTCCGTACAGACAGCGCCCATAGTCGGGATCGAACCCAGGACTGTCATATGAGGAAAGATTGGAAAGACTGGGCTTGTATTCACTGGAGTTTAGAAGGATGAGAGGTATAAAATTATGAAAGGACTGGATAAGCTCGATGCAGGAAAAATGTTCCCAATGTTGGGGGAGTCCAGAACCAGAGGCCACAGTCTAAGAATAAAGGGGAGGCCATTTAAAACTGAGGTGAGAAGAAACTTTTTTACCCAGAGAGTTGTGAATGTGTGGAATTCTCTGCCACAGAGGGCAGTGGAGGCCAATTCACTGGGTGAATTTAAAAGTTAGATAGAGCTCTGGGGGCTAGTGGAATCAAGGAATATGGGGAGAAGGCAGGCACGGGTTACTGATTGTGGATGATCAGCCAAGATCACAATGAATGGCGGTGCTGGCTCGAAGGGCCAAATGGCCTCCTCCTGCACCTATTTTCTGTGTTTCTATGTTGGGGAAGTCCAGAACCAGGGGTGACACAGTTTAAGAATAAGGGGTAGGGCACCTAGGACCAGCCTGACCAATCCTTTAAGGGTTTTATATGCAAGGAGTCGAGGTTTGTATGAGGAACAACCACCCTGAAGATTGTTCGGCAGCGGATTGGCACTTACATGTCTGCCAGCACTCGTTTACAAGACAATCTCACACAGCCCACCGCACGCTGTCGTGCTGATTGAGAGTAAATACCAACATCTTCCAAAAGGGGATTCACCTTTTGTTCAATTCTCACTGGAGATTAGTGGAGACCTTTCCAATGCTCCAGAGCCTGATCTTCAACAGCTCGCTACAAATTTAATTTGGAACTTTTCTCCAGATTTCAGCTCCACACAAAGCAAGCTATGCCATCTCAGCTTATTGGGCACTTTATGAAAGTCATTTGTTGGGAGGAAGTGCGTGATTATTGAAAGCTTGCTGGACTGATGTCTCTCTCTCTCCCTCCCCCCCCCCCTCTCTCCCTCCCCCCCCCCCCTCTCTCTCTCCCTCCCCCTACAATGCTGAGAACAATATCCTGCACTCTGTATCTCCCCCTTTGCTCCACCTGTTGGACTTGAGTTTCACTTGCTCGTATTTATGCAACGTCTTATCTGATTTTAATTTGGTTTAGTTTAGTTTAGAGATACAGCGCGGAAACAGGCCCTTCGGCCCACCGAGTTCGCGCCGACCAGCGATCTCCGCACACTAACACAATCCTACACACACTGGGGACAATTTACAATTAACCTACAAACCTGCACGTCTTGGGAGTGTGGGAAAAACCTGAAGATCCCGGAGAAAACCCACGCAGGTCACGGGGAGAACGTACAGACAGCGCCCGTAGTCGGGATCGAACCCGGGTCTCTGGCGCTGTGAGGCATGAACATTGTAGGCCGAAGGGCCTGTTTCTGTGCTGTACAGTTCTATGTTCCAAGGAGCTGACTCCGAGCACATGTGCCTTTTAACATGCCCCTTATTTAGCGATAGTTTTTATTTCATTACCGAACCTGAATATTTTTGTGTGGCCTGACACGATAAAGTTCTCGCTCTGTGAAATTCAATAACTGCAGTAATAACTGCAATTAAAAAACACCACTCGCTGGGTGCATATACAAGAGTCGCCAGGCATTGGCATGATTTCCAAAGCTGGCCATAAAGACCATAAATTGCTGCGTCAGGATCATCATATCCATTCCGTTCAGTTCAGTTTATTGTCACGTGTACCGAGGTACAGTGAAAAGCCTTTGTTGCGCGCTAACCAGTCAGCGGAAAGACAATACATGATTACAATCGAGCCGTCCACAGCGTACAGATACATGACAAGGGAATAACGTTTAGTGCAAGGTAAAGCCAGTAAAGTCCGATCAAGGATAGTCCGAGGGTCACCAATGAGGTAGATAGTAGTTCAGCACTGCTTCTGGTTGTGGTGGGATGGTTCAGTTGCCTGATAACAGGATTGCCAAGTTGGAGGCCAATTCTCTGGATGCTTTCAAGGAGAGAGTTAGATAGAGCTCTTAAAGATAGCGGAGTTAAGGGATATGGGGAGAAGGCAGGAACGGGGTATTGGTCAGCCATGATCACATTGAATGGCGGTGCTGGCTTGAAGGGCCGAATGGCCTCCTCCTGCACCTATTGTCTATTGCCTATTGATATCAAGGAATCAAGGGATATGAAGGAATAGGTACAGACTATCGTCTGAATGTAAAAATTGCCCCTTATGGATTGTCTTAATTCTCTTCCTTCTCACCTTGGGCCTGTGCGCTCTAGTTTTAGAATCCTCTACTGTAGGAAAAAGACTGTGAGTGTTCACGTTAGCAATGCCCCTGATGATCCTGTGCAGCTCCATAACGTCACCCCTCAGCCTCCTACACGCCAAAGAAAATAATCGCTGCCTATTGAATCTGTGGGATTCTCTGCCACAGAAGGCAGTGGAGGCCAATTCACTAGATGTTTTCAAGAGAGAGTTAGATTTAGCTCTTAGGGCTAACGGAATCAAGGGATATGGGGAGAAAGCAGGAACGGGGTACTGATTGAGAATGATCAGCCCTGATCACATTGAATGGCGGTGCTGGCTCGAAGGGCCGAATGGCCTCCTCCTGCACCTATTTTCTAATGTTTCTATGTTTCTATGATATTGCCAGCAATATACCCCACTTCTTCTGTTTTGATGTTGTGACCAATCAATGTTTAATTTAATAAACTAATAACTAAAGCATGTAAAATTGTAAAATCAACGCATGTTAACAAGTTAAAGTCTGGCTTTAACATTGCAAGCAATGGTAGGGGCTGCTTTACGGGGAGAAGGGTGGTGACTGGCCAACGTTGAAATGGGAATAATTTGAGAATTATTCCACCGATCGTGAGATCAATTTTCCTGTGTAATATTGAAGATGATATTGAGCTGGAGTGTACTCGGGTTACAGTGTTGATTCTGCCCGGGTCATGTTCAGTTAATGCCAAACTGATGTTTGAAAAGAGACGTGTTATCTCATAAAATCCCTGCTGCATAAACAGGCCTGCGAATCCCAACAAATCCATACCAAGTATTACAAAACATTGTGCACTGCGCATCAATATAGTTTTATTAAAAATTGCATACAAGATGGTTCAGTTTTTTAGTTTCGAGATACCGCACGAAAACAGGCCCTTCAGCACCGCCCAGCGATCCCCGCACACTAACACTATCCTACACACACTAGGGACAATTTTACATTTTATACCAAGCCAATTAACCTACAAACCTGCACATCTTTGGAGTGTGGGAGGAAACCGGAGCACCCGGAGAAAACCCACGGTGGTCACGGGGAAAATGTACAAACTCCGTACAGACAGCACCCGTAGTTGGGATGGAACCTGGGTCTCTGGCGCTGTGAGGCAGCAACTCTACCGCTGCGCCACCGTGATTATATGTTTACTCGATTGTAATCATGTATTGTCTTTCCGCTGACTGGTTAGCACGCAATAAAAAAGCTTTTCACTGTACCTCGCTCGGTACACGTGACAACAGACTGAACTAAAAACTAAACTAATAAGCAAAATCAAAATTTTGCAGATGTTAGAAACTTCATAACTTCCAAGGCATTAGGTAGCAACGTTGGAGGGAGAAACAGAGTTAATGAGTCAAATTGATGACCTTCAATAACATAGATGTTCGTTCATTTACTGCATCCAATATAATATGATATATCAGTCTGAAGAAGGGTCTCGACCTGAAACGTCACCCATTCCTTCTCTCCTGAGATGCTGCCTGACCTGCTGAGTTACTCCAGCATTTTGTGAAATAAATACCTTCGATTTGTACCAGCATCTGCAGTTATTTTCTTACAATATAATATGAAACAGATATGAAAATTTTGTAAAACAATCCAATCCACTTCATAAAACATAAGATACGTTGCCAATAAAATGAATTGAATAGCACAAGGTTTTTCATTTAGGTCCTTCTTCTGACTTCAGACTCGGTATAAACCAAAGTTTGTACGTTCTCCCCGTGACCTGCGTGGGTTTTCTCCGAGAACTTCGGTTTCCTCCCACACTCCAAAGACGTACAGGTTTGTAGGTTAATTGGCTGGGCAAATGTAAATTGTCCTCAGTGTGTGTAGGATAGTGTGGTGCAGACTCAGTGGGCCGAAGGGCCTGTTTCAACGCTGTATCTCTAAACTAACCTAAACAAAACTAAACATCCGCACAGACTTCCTCCACATTTTGTCTGCTCAATCTGAAGAAGGGTTCCAACCCGAAACGTCACCAATTCCTTCTCTCCGGAGATGCTGCCTGACCTGCTAAGTTAGTCCAGCACTCTGTGAAACGTCACCTATACACGTTCTCCAGAGATGCTGCCTGACCCGCTGAGTTACTCCAGCACTGTGTGAAACGTCACCGATCCACGTTCTCTAGAGATGCTGCCTGACCCGCTGAGTTACTCCAGCACTCTGTGAAACGTCACCTATCCATGTTCTCCAGAGATGTTGCCTGGCCCGCTGAGTTACTCCAGCACCCTGTGAAACGTCACCTATCTATGTTCTCCACAGATGCTGCCTGACCTGCTGAGTTACTCCAGCACTCTGTGAAATGTTACCTATCCATGTTCTCCACAGATGCTGCCTGACCTGACCTTGATCAGCCATGATCACATTGAATGGCGGTGCTGGCTCGAAGGGCCGAATGGCCTCTTCCTGCACCTATTGTCTATTGTCTATTGACCTGCTGAATGCAGGAACATTTTTCCTGCATCTCACCTGTCCAGTCCCTTAAGAATTTTATATGTTTCTATGAGATCCCCCTCTCATCCTTCTAAATTCCAGTGAAGACAAGCCCAGTCGACCCATTGCTAAGCCAACACATTTTGTGCAAAGCAATTACTTTCAACCAAGGTCAGGTGCCAATGCATGAAAGCCAGCATCATCTTGTACAAGGACACTTAATTACCTGCAACCATTCCTGTTGTATCAGTGAAGGTCTTTACACCTCTTCACCCTCACCCGTGTGACCTGCTTCCAACAAAAGCAGCATTTTACCCTCAACAGCCAGCGAAGGGTGGAGATATTTTCAATATCCTCATAAACCAGCTTCCGTCCGACATTCTCAGTATGAAATCAGGCGAAGAAATATTCCATGCCTTGTTAAATAATCCCTTTTTATTCAAATTTATACCTGCCAAGATTCACTTTTCTCTGATTAGCTGATGTCAGCACTGGTCTACATTTGCTGAGGACGATAATTTTTCGCACAATAGGACTCCTACACATCACTTCACTGCACCTCGCCTTTCAAGATGCTTCGCAAGGAAACCGCAGAAGGGCCAAAAAAAAAAAGGATGCTTAGAAATGGATTAAGCAGCTTTTCACAGCACTCTGCATAATTTGTATAATTTGACCTGTTCCTCTTTAGCATCGGTCCCTCCACACTGCGATCTGTCGAATTTCAGAAATGCTTAACAGTACATCTAAATCTGACCTCATTTTGTTCTTCAGGATTATCTTTAACTCCGGAAGAGTTATAAATAAACAGAAGACGTTTCTTGGCGCTGCGCGAGGAGGCTTTCATAGACTGTTGGACGTGTAGAAGCCAGCCTATTGCATTCAGTGTGGCTTAGAGACATAGCATGGAAACAGGCCCTTCGGCCCACTGAGAACATGCTGACCAGCGATCCTCACACACCAGCACTATCCAACACACACATCGGGCAATTATTTAACAATGATACCAAGCCAATTAACCGAGGAACAGCAAGACCGCAAGAAATTGCAGCGAATTATGGATGCAGCCCAGACCATCACACACACAAACCAACCTCCCCTCCATTGACTCCATCTACACCTCACGCTGCCTCGGCAAGGCCAGCAGCCCAGACCATCACACACACGAACCAACCTCCCCTCCATTGACTCCATCTACACCTCATGCTGCCTCGGCAAGGCCAGCAGCATAATCAAGGACCAGTCTCAACCCGGCCACTCCCTCTTCTCCCCTCTCCCATCGGGCAAGAGGTACAGAAGTGTGAAAACGCACACCTCCAGATTCAGGGACAGTTTCTTCCCGGCTGTTATCAGGCAACTGAACCATCCCACCACAACCAGAGAGCAGTGGTGAACTACTATCTACCTCATTGGTGACCCTCGGACTATCCTTGATCAGATTTTACTGGCTTTACCTTGCACTAAACGTTATTCCCTTATCATGTATCTGTACACTGTGGACGGCTCGATTGTAATCGTGTATTGTCTTTCCGCTGACTGGTTAGCGCGCAACAAATGCTTTTCACTGTACCTCGGTACACGGGACAATAAACTAAAACTGAACTAAACTACAAACCTGCATGACTTTGAAGTGTGGGAGGAGACCCGGAGCACCCGGAGAAAACCCACACAGGTCACGGGGAGAACGGACAAACTCCGTACAGACAGCGCCCGTAGTCAGGATGGAACCCGTGTCTCTGGCGCTGTGAGGCAGCAGCTCTACCCGCTGCACCACCGTGCCGCCCTGTGTTGTTTCTTTATTCGTTTTCCCCCTATTTTATATCAAGAATTGTTCTTATATTGCAGCAGATTAGGACTTCTGAAATTTGCTGAGAAATTGTTACCACGATTCCCTTTCAAAAATATCACGATGGACACAGATTCGGTTCACCATTTTGATCAATCAAATTTGTCTTAGACAATAGACAATAGGTGCAGGAGGAGGCCATTCGGCCCTTCGAGCCAGCACCACCATTCAATGTGATCATGGCTGATCATTCTCAATCAGTACCCCGTTCCTGCCTTCCCCCTATACCCCCTGACTCCGCTATCCTTAAGAGCTCTATCCAGCTCTCTCTTGAATGTATTCAGAGAATTGGCCTCCACTGCCTTCTGAGGCAGAGAATTCCACAGATTCACAACTCTCTGACTGAAAAGGTTTTTCCTCATCACCGTTCTAAATGGCCTACCCGTTATTCTTAAACTGTGGCCCCTGGTTCTGGACTCCCCCAACATTGGGAACATGTTTCCTGCCTCTAACGTGTCCAACTCCTTAATAATCTTATATGTTTCAATAAGATCCCCTCTCATCCTTCTAAATTCCAGTGTATACATGCCTAGTCGCTCCAGTCTTTCAACATATGACAGTCCCGCCATTCCGGGAATTAGCCTAGTAAACCTACGCTGCACGCCCTCAATAGCAAGAATGTCCTTCCTCAAATTTGGAAACCAAAACTGCACACAGTACTCCAGGTGCGGTCTCACTAGGGCCCTGTACAACTGCAGGAGGACCTCTTTGCTCCTATACTCAACTCCTCTTCTTATGAAGACCAACATGCCATTAGGTTTCTTCAACATGCCATTAGACTCCCCCAACATTGGGAACATGTTTCCTGCCTCTAACGTGTCCAACTCCTTAATAATCTTATATGTTTCAATAAGATCCCCTCTCATCCTTCTAAATTCCAGTGTGTACAAGCCTACGTCTTCACTTATAAGCAGTAATATGTTAATTTTTTTTATGATGAGAGGTAATAATGAATGCTGTACATGATTATAATTCTGTGCAGAGTCACAGAGTCACAGATGTGTACGGAACGGAAACAGGCCCTTCAGCCCACCTTTGTCCATACTGACCAAGTTGGCACAGTGTACAGGTCCCACATGCCTGCATTTCCTCCTTCGCACCGGGCTGACTCACAGCGCCGGAGTCCCGGGTTCCATCTCGAATACGAGTGCTGTCTGTACGGAGTTTGTACGTTCTCCCCGTGACCTGCGTGGATTTTCTCTGGGATCTTCGGTTTCCTCCCACACTCCAAAGACGTGTAGGTTTGTAGGTTAAATGGCTTGGTATAAAAATGTAAATTGTTCCAAGCGTGTGTTGGATAGTGTTAGTGTGCGGGGATCGCTGGTCGGCCTGGACCCGGTGGGCAGAAGGGCCAGTTTCCGCGCTGTGTCTCTAAACTAAACTAAACTAAACCTCTAAACTCTTCCTATTCATATCGCTAAATAACTTTAAAAAATGGTCACTCAAGGTTGCCAACTATAGCACTCCCAAATACGGGACAAGGTGACGTCACCGCCCCGCGCCCCACGTGACCTCACCCAGCCGGCGGCCACGTGCTCCCGCTCCACCAATGGCGGCCGCCCGGGCCGGGAGGCGGGTTGTGTAGGAAAAAAAACTGCAGATGCTGGTTTAAACCGAAGGTAGACACAAAAAGCCGGAGTAACTCAGCGGGTCAGGCAGCATCTCTGAAGAGGAATGGGTGAAGTTTCGGGTCAAGATCCTACTTCAGACTGAGAGTCAGGGGAAAGTGAAACAAGAGATATAGATGGTGACGTAGAGAGATATTGAAGATGGTCCTGATCAAATTCAACTGAACTAACACGTGAGAATATCCGAGGGGATTTAGTATGTCACAAAACATTCTTTGCAGCTTCAACAGTTGTACGTTAGAGAGCACACTGACTGATCACACCACGGACAGGCTGTGATTGTACAAATAAGACATGGAATCATGTTGCGTGCAAGATTCACCGCTGATTACAGTCTAATAACTGCGAAAAAACTAATACTTAAATTTTGGAAAAAACCAATAACCCCCACAATTAAAATGTGGACTATGGAAATGACAGAGACCCTGCATTTGGAAAAAATAAGGTTTGCCTTAATCGACAAACCTGAGTTATTTTTAAAAATATGGTCTCCATTTATTGAATTTTTAGAAAAGTAAATGGGTTTGGCACAGGACTAAAATAAAAAAAATTTAAATAAAAAGTTGAAACTTGAGTTGGGGGTTGGATGTACAGCTGTGGTTTTTGTCTCCCGGATCTACTCCCGTTAATTTTTATTGTTAGATCCTTTTTTTTTTTTTAACCCTCTTACTCTCTCTCCCCAAGTTTATAGTTTTATATTTTTACTTTCTCTCTTCAAAAATTTAAAAATTGAAGCTATGTAAGAACTTTGTAACAAATGTGTTTTTTCTTATTTCGATTTGTACATATGCTTTTCAAAAAAAAAAAAAAAAAAAAAAAAAAAAGATTCACCGCTAATAATGTAAAATTAACCAGACAAGATTTCCATTCTTCCACCATGATTTAATTTAGAATGGAACACAGAGTGCTGGAGTAACTCAGCGGGTCAGGCAGCATCTGTGGAGAACATGGATTGACGATGTTTCACAGAGTGCTGGAGTAACTCAGCGGGTCAGGCAGCATCTGTGGGGAACATGGATAGGTGACGTTTCACAGAGTGCTGGAGTAACTCAGCGGGTCAGGCAGTATCTCTGGAGGGAAGGAATGGGCAATGTTTCAGATCTGAAGAAGGGTCTCGACCCGAACTGTGACCCATTCCTTCTCTCCAGAGATGCCGCCTGTCCCGCTGAGTTACTCCAGCACTTTGCGTCTATCTTGGGTGTAAACCAGCATCTGCAGTTCCTTCCTACACATTTCCCTGGAGAACAAGGTTGGGCTACGATTTGGGTCGGGACCCTTGGTCAGACTTGCCGATCTGCTGTTACTCTAGCGCTCTGTGTTCTATGCAAGAGTCCTGCATCGCCTTTATTGCAGTATGTTCAGTTTTGCAAATTATTTCTCCTCGTGTAATTAATTCACTGAGATGCACTTACAAAAAGGACCCTGACTAGCTGAGAACTTCAGATCAATAATTATTCTGAAGCACTTTCTGTAATTTCAATCCATATTACTTGCAAGGAGCAGCCTTAACTGCAAATCAGCAGTTCAGCCTCATAATGATATGTGTGTAAAAATATTAACGCTGCCAAGAAGCAGTCCAAAAATAAATATTAAAATTAGACAAATGCTCTTAAAATTACATTCAAGATGTCTATGCTTTTAATTAATGAAAAGGTTCTCTTGGAAAATTAAATTCAATAAATGGGATTTCTGAGATTATAATTTGGTGGGATCCACTGTGAGTGGAGTGAATCTTTATTGAGGCAAACACTGCATCACAACAGCTCAAGATGATGCGGGGGTTGGTGAAAGACCCCCATAAAGCAAGCTTGCAAGTGGAATCGGTAGTAAGGAAAGAAAATTCAATGCTAGCGTTTATATCAATCATTTAGAACTGAGATGAGGAAAAACTTTTTCAGTCAGAGAGTTGTGAATCTGTGGAATTCTCTGCCTCAGAAGGCAGTGGAGGCCAATTCTCTGAATGCATTCAAGAGAGAGCTAGATAGTGGAGTCAGGGGGTATGGGGAGAAGGCAGGAACGGGGTACAGATTGAGAATGATCAGCCATGATCACATTGAATGGCGGTGCTGGCTCGAAGGGCCGAATGGCTTCCTCCTGCACCTATTGTCTATTGTCTATCAAGAGGACAGCAAGACAAAAACAGAGATGTAATGCTGAGGCTGTATAAGGCGCTGGTCAGGCCACATTTGGAGTAACTGTGAGCAGATTTGGGCCCCGTATCCGAGGAAGGATGTGCTGGATCTGGAGAGGGTCCAGAGGATGTTTACAGGAACGATCCCAGGAATGTGGGTTAACCTACGATGAGCGTTGACAGCACTGGGCCTGTACTCGCTGGAGTTTAGAAGGACGAGGGGGGGCCTCATTGAAAGTTACAGAATAATGAAAGGCCCGGATAGAGTGGATGTGGAGAGGATGTTTCCACTGGTGGGAGAGTCTAGGACTAGAGGGCACAGCCTCAGAATTAAAGAGCGCTCTTTTAGAAAGGAGATGAGGAGGAACTTCTTTAGTCAGAGGGTGGTGAATCTGTGGAACTCATTGCCACACAAGGCTGTGGAGGCCAAGTCAGTGGATATTTTTAAGGGAGAGATAGACAAGTTCTTGATTAGAATGGGTGTCAAGGGTTGTGGGGAGAAGGCAGGAAAATGGGGTTAGGAGGCAGAGATCAGCCATGATTGAATGGCGGAGTAGACTAGATGGGCCGAATGGCCTAATTCTACTCCTATAACTTGTGAACTTGCGATAAGGATGACAGTCCATCATGGGGTCTGTGTCAGTCAGCAGAAATACTCAATGTGTGAACAATAAAGGCTTGGTCATCTTAGCCTTTGGATGTGTCAATGGATGTGTGGCCAAGCACTCAACCTGCCCCGTCGGTCAGATTCAGTAAAAACGGCCGTTCAGAATATGTAGGTGGACTTCAGAGGGGTAGATGGGACCACGGTGGTGCAGCGGGTAGAGCTGTTGCCTCACTGCGCCAGAGACCCAGGTTCCATCCTGACCTCGGCCGCTGTCTGTCTGAGTGGAGTTTGCGCGTTCTCCCCATGACCATCTCCCTGCCCGTTGTTCTTCCGGTTGCGCCTGTTTCCACCCCCATCCCAGATCGATACTGGTGGGGTTGTTCGGCAATGGTAGAACCCAGGACTTTGCAAGGAAGAGGATTCAAGATGGGATTAGTGACAAAGAATACTTCAGGAAGAGATATTCCATGGAGCGCAGGAGGATGAGGGGTGATCTTATAGAGGTGTACAAAATCATGAGAGGAATAGATCGGGTAGACGCACAGAGTCTCTTACCCAGAGTAGGGGAATCGAGGACCAGAGGACATAGGTTCAAGGTGAAGGGGAAAAGATTTAATAGGAATCTGAGGGGTAACTTTTTCACACAGAGGGTGGTGGGTGTATGGAACAAGCTGCCGGAGGAGGTAGTTGAGGCTGGGACTATCCCATTGTTTAAGAAACAGCTGGACAGGTACATGGATAGGACAGGTTTGGAGGGGTATGAACCAAGCGCAGGCAGGTGGGAAAGGTAGCTGGGATATTGTTGGCCGGTGTGGGCGAGTTGGGCCGTAGGGCCTGTTTCCACACTGTATCACTCTGTGACTCTATGACTAAGAGACAGTGGAGGAAACATGACACCACAAAGTGCCAGGTCATACGTACAAGAGACTCTGGGCAAAGATACAAAAATGCTCGGTTGGTGCACAAAGACCCGACCTCATTGATCAGTTGAGTTTTTAAAGTTTAAATTCCACACAGGAGCGCTTGCTATGAATGTTAAGGCCTCTTTCCATGTGCAGGTACATAGGGTTGCCAACTGTCGGGTATTAGCCGGGACATCCCGTATTTTGTCCCGTACGGGACCGCCCTTGTCCCGTATTAGTAGGGTTGCCAACTTCCTCACTCCCAAATACGGGACAAAGGGTGATGTCACCGCCCCGCGCCCCATGTGACCTCACCCAGCCAGCGGCCACATGCTCCCGCTCCACCAACGGCGGCCGCCCGGGCCGGGAGGCGGGTTGATACGCAACCTCTGTTAGGCGGCGCCCGGGCAGCCGCCGTTGGTGGAGCGGGAGCACGTGGCCGCTGGCTGGGTGAGGTCACGTGGGGCGCGGGGCGGTGACGTCACCCTTTGTCCCGTATTTGGGAGTGAGGAAGTTGGCAACCCTAGCCAGGTCATACGTACCTGAGGACGTGAGGAAAAACTTTTTCAGTCAGAGAGTTGTGAATCTGTGGAATTCTCTGCCTCAGAGGGCAGTGGAGGCCAATTCTCTAAATGCATTCAAGAGAGAGCTAGATAGAGCTCTTAAGGATAGCAGAGTCAGGGGGTATGGGGAGAAGGCAGGAACGGGGTACTGATTGAGAATGATCAGCCATGATCACATTGAATGGCGGTGCTGGCTCGAAGGGCCGAATGGCCTCCTCCTGCACCTATTGTCTATTGTCTGTTGTACAAGGGAAAGATTAGAAAATGCTCAGTTGTTGCACAAAGACCCGAGCTCATTGATTAGTTGAGTTTTCGCTGTGAATGTTGAGGCCTCTTTCCATATACAGGAACCTGCAAGCAAAGTCTGCCATCCCACAGCAGAGACGGAAATTTAAAATTCAAACCATTTATTGATTAATATTCAGTTTGCATTCACATGAGGTTTCAATGTCATATACGTCCTGGCCCATTATTCAATGCCTCTGAGACAGGCCACTGTTTCTCTTTCGACTGTCGTACAGGATGCTTTTACAATTAGATCTTCCTCATCAAGCCATCATTAAGGACGATGATATTTCAGCGTGCAAATTAAAATTTGTTACCTTGCTGTGTCACGGTTTTGCACATTAACTAAAAGACTGAAAGCAGGCGCAGAAAGCATCCATTATGTACCTCAGCTCTTAAAATGCCATAAAATGATTCTTCATAAAAATAAGATCAATAAATTGCCACTGTTGTAAATAATTTAGTGCATTGGCAAATGATGTGAACATTTTGTAATGTACAAATAGCTGCACGTTGAACATATTTTACAATTTTCTCCAGGGTAGTTCATATCCATTCGCAAATCATGCACGCAGAAAACTGCATCTAACTTTATATATATATATATATATATATATACACACCGATCAGCCAAAACATTATGACCACTGACAGGCGAAGTGTTATTATCTCGTTACAATGGCACCTGTCAAGGGGTGGGATATATTAGGCAGCAAGTGAACAGTCAGTTCTTGAAGTTGATGTGTTGGATGCAGGGGAAATGGGCAGAAGTAAAGACCTGAGCGACTTTGACAAGGGCCAAATTGTTCTGGCCAGACGACTGGGTCAGAGCATCTCTGAAACGGCAAGGCTTGTGGGGTGCTCCCGGTCAGCAGTGGTGAGTACCTACCGACAGTGGTCCGAGGAGGGACAAACCACAAACCGGCGACAGGCAGGGTGTTGGGCGCCCAAGGCTCATCGATGCGCGAGGGCAACGAAGGTTATCCCATCTGGTCCGAACCGACAGAAGGTCGACTGTGGCACAAGTCACAGAAAATGTTAATGGTGGTCACGGGAGGAACGTGTCACAATACACAGTGCATCGCACCCTGCTGCATATGGGGCTGCACACGGAGGACCAACAGCATATTAGGCAGGTGGGCATAATGTGTTGGTTCATCAGGTCAAAATGTTTTGGCTGATTGGTGTATAATATGCAATGGCTGTGAAATATATATGTTACATATACTGGGGTGGCACGGTGGCGTAGCGGTAGAATTGCTGCCTTACAGTGTAGGAGACCCGGGATCGATCCTGACTACGGGTGCAGTCTGTACGGAGTTTGCACGTTCTCCCCGTGACCTAGCATCTGAAGAAGGGTCTCGACCTAAAACTTCACCTAATCCTTTTCTTCAGAGATGCTGTCTGAGCCGCTGAGTTACTCCAGCACACTGTGTCTATCTTCGGTGTAAACCAGCATCTGCAGTTCCTTCCTGCACATCCAAACTTTGCTCATCTGACCCTCTGTGAGCTGACTTGGGATGGTAAGCCCCTTCAACATCCCTGTGTAAACGCTTTGGGAACAGCTCCATCCGAGACCGCAAGAAATTGCAGAGAATTGTGGACGCAGCCCGGACCATCGCACACACACTCCCTCCCACCGACTCCATCTACACCTCGCGCTGCCTCGGCAAGGCCAGCTGCATAATCAAGGACCAGTCTCACCCCGGCCACTCCCTCTTCTCCCCTCTCCCATCGGGCAAGAGGTATAGAAGTGTGAAAACGCACACCTCCAGATTCAGGGACAGTTTCTTCCCGGCTGTTATCAGGCAACTGAACCATCCTACCACAACCAGAGAGCAGTCCTGAACTACTATCTACCTCATTGGTGACCCTCGGACTATCGTTAATCGGACGTTGCTGGACTTTATTTTGCACTAAAATGTAATTCCCTTGATCATGTATCTGTTCACTGCGGATGGTACGATTGTAATCATGTGTTGTCTTTCCCCTGACTGGTTAGCACGCAACAAAAAGCTTTCCTGCCTTCTCCCCATACCCCCTGACTCCGCTATCCTTAAGAGCTCTATCTAGCTCTCTCTTGAATGCGTTCAGAGAATTGGCCTCCACTGCCTTCTGAGGCAGAGAATTCCACAGGCACAGGTAGGGTAGACAATCAGACATTTTTTCCAGGATGGGAAAATCATTTATCAGAGCGCATCGCGATAAAGTGAGAGGGGCAAAGTTTATAGGAGGTTTGCGGGGCAGGTTGTTTTACACAGAGGGTGGTGGGGGCCTGGAATGCGTTGCCTGGGTTGATGGTGGAGGCAGATACGATAGTGGCGTTTAAAAGACATTTGGACAGGCATTGGGAGTGAAGGGATGTGCATTAAGTGCAGGCAGATAAGACTTGGTTTAGTTTAGTTTAGTTTAGAGATACAGCGCGGAAACAGGCCCTTCGGCCCACCGAGTCCGCACCGACCAGTGATCCCCGCACATTAACACTATCCTGCACACTGTGGAGAGAAGGAATGGGTGAGGTTTCGGTCGAGACCCTTCTTCAGACATTCAGTGGATTCTCTGGATGTTTTCAAGAGAGAGGTAGATAGAGCTCTTAATGAGTCAGGGGGTATGGGGAGAAGGCAGGAACGTGGTACTGATTGTGGATGATCAGCCATGATCACATTGAATGGCGGTGCTAGCTCGAAGGGCTGAATGGCCTCCTCCTGCGCCTATTATCTATTGTCTATTGTCACACTAGGGGCAATTTACACATACACCAAGCCAATTAACCTGCAAACCTGCACGTCTTTGGAGTGCGGGAGGAGACCGAAGATCTTGGAGAAAACCCACGCGGGTCACGGGGAGAACGTACAAACTCCGTACAGACAGCGCCCATAGTCGGGATGGAACCCGGGTCTCCAGCGCTGCATTCGCTGTAAGGCAGCAACTCTACCGCTGCGCCACCGTGGTCAAGACTTGGTCTTGATATTGTGTTTAGCACAAACACTGTGGGCTGAAGGGCCTGATCTTGTGCTGGGTTTGCCACAAAGGAATCGCACTATACCAAGCTCCATGTGACAATATTGCACATATGTGCTCTCAAACCACTGAATTATTGGTGCAATCAGAAGAGGAAAGTAGCTGTTTAAAAAGATAAACTTGAGTAAATGGGAACAAAGGAACAGTGAAGATAAATACAACATTTCCTTTTATAAAAACCTCTAAATCAGAGGGAATGGGTTGACCACGTGTGAAATAGAATTCCATTACAAGTCCTTGCCCCTTGTTAATCTGAAAAAGGGTCCCAGCCCAAAACATCACCTATCCATGTTCTCCACAGATGCTGCCTGACCCGCTGAGTTACTCCAGCACTCTGTGAAACGTCACCTATCCATGTTCTCCACAGATGCTGCCAGGATGTTACTCCAGTACTTTGTGTTCTTTTGTGTAAAATAGCATCTGCAGTTCCATGTTTCTACAATATGTGCAGGTAGCAGAAACAGAGGTCAGCCGGAAATACTCTAGTCCTTTCACTGAGACCATGACTGATCTGTGAACTAAGGCCACACGCTGGTGGTTATGGAGAATATAGCACTCTGTCGCTGGTTATTGCTATATTACTGAATTATTTAATTCCTTTTACTGCTGAGAGTTGAATAAAGTGTGTGGCCAGAGGAGAAGAGAATACAGACGCACATGCACACACACGCACATACACACACACCCACACTCACACACGCCCACACTCACACACACACCCACACACACTCACACACACACCCACACACACACACACCCACACTCACACACGCACACACACGCTCACACACTCACACACACGCACGCACGCACGCACGCACGCACACACACACACACACACACACACACACACACACACACACACACACACACACACACACACACCCACACAAAAACACACACACACACCCACACAAGCATACACACGCACACACACATACACACACACCCACACTCACACACCCACACACACACACACACGCACACACACACACCCACACTCACACACCCACACTCACACACACACACACCCACACAAGCATACACATGCACACACACACACACACACACAAGCATACACACGCACACACACCCACACACACACACACACGCACACAGACACACACACACACACACACACACACACGCACTCACACACCCACACTCACACACGCACGCACACACACACACACACACACACACACACACACACACACACACACACACGCTCGCACACACACACACACACACACACTCACACACACACACACACACACACACACACACACACACACACACACACACACACACACATATATATATATATACATACGTATAATCAAAAAGACAAAATTAAAACATCAATTCTCTTGTTATCCTGCGTTCCTGTTTGATTGATTGGAGCATTAACGAGCATGTCGACCATGTTCAAGTTGTGCTGATCAAAGGGAATAATATTCGTATTTAACAAATGCCGGGCTGATTTCCGCACATTCACATTGCACTAAAGCTGTGGGTAATTGGCCGGCATTGCAGGGGTGTCTCGCTGCCCGTACAGCAGGGCTGTGCTGATCACCTGTTTGACCTCTTGTCGCTGGCTGCCGTGAGTGTTAGCCCAGTAACAACCACTGTGCTCCCATTACTAACACCATCCTACACTCAGGGAGCGAGTGGGTATCACTGAGCAAGGTGTAACCTTGTGATAAATGGCTCCTTTGCTTCTATTAGTTTCGTTTAGAGATACAGCGTGGAAACAGGCCATTCGGCCCACCGGGTCCGCGCCGACCAGCGATCCCCGCACACTAACACTACCCCACACACACTAGGGGCAATTTATAATTTTACCAAGCCAATTGACCTACAAACCTGTACTTGTTTGGATTGTGGGAGGAAACCAGAGCACCCAGAGAAAACCCACGCGGTCACAGGGAGAACGTACAAACTCCGTACAGACAGCACCCGTAGTCGGGATGGAACCCGGGTCTCTGGCGCTGTGGGGCAGCAACTCTACCACTTCGCCACTATGCCGACCTATTGATGACAATACAAACAGGTAAGGGCATAGAGTGCTGGAGTAACTCAGCGGGTCAGGCAGCATCTGTGGAGAACATGGAAAGGTGACGTTTCACAGAGTGCTGGAGTAACTCAGCGGGTCAGGCAGCATCTGTGGAGAACATGGATAGGTGACGTTTCACAGAGTGCTGGAGTAACTCAGCGGGTCAGGCAGCTTCTGTGGAGAACATGGATAGGTGACGTTTCACAGAGTGCTGGAGTAACTCAGCGGGTCAGGCAGCATCTGTGGAGAACATGGATAGATGACGTATCAGGTTGGAACCCTTCATCAGATTGATAGTGCTTTATTTAGCCATGTCAGAACACAAAAACTGGAATGGAAGGAAGTCATCCTTGTTTCCAAGGGACTGCTAAAAAAAAATAAAAAATTATGGAATAATTTGATTGAACATCAAACTGATAGGGGAAATTGATACAAAATGCTGGAGTAACTCAGCGGGTCAGGCAGCATCTGTGGAGAACATGGATAGGTGACGTTTCGAGTCAGGATCCCATACCAAATTATGCCTATCCATGTTCTCCAGACTTTTTTTGCCGTTGATTTTTCCGTGTTTTACAGAGTACCGCGCCTGCATATCTGCTGTGCTGCTGCACGTGAGGATTTCATTGTTCCGTATCGGGACATATGACAATAAAACACTCTTGACTCTTGACTCTGATTTTTAAACCACACACTGCAGGGGAAAGTTAGTTTGTTGTTGCTGTTCAGTCACAGCTCCACCAGGATATGAGTCGGTGGTGGGAGAAGGCCATGTTCCTACCTGCCAAAGCTCTTGATGGAGGACTTTCAAACCTCTAGAGAGAGCTGGATAGAGCTCTTAAGGATAGCGGAGTCAGGGTGTATGGGGAGAAGGCAGGAACGGGGTACTGATTGAGAATGATCAGCCATGATCACATTGAATAGCGGTGCTGGCTCGAAGGGCCGAATGGCCTCCTCCTGCACCTATTGTTTATTGTCTATTGACTTTCAAACCTCTCGAGTTTAGGTTACGGGGAGAAGGCAGGAGAATGGGGTTAGGACAGAGAGATAGATCAGCCATGATTGAACGGCGGAGTAGACTTGATGGGCCGAGTGGCCTAATTCTACTCCTATCCCTTATGACCTTAAGACTTGTATGAATTGCATTTGAAGATAGACACAAAAAGCTGGAGCAACTCAGCGGGACTGGCAGCATCTCTGGAGAGAAGGAATGGATGCCGTTATGCATTGAGACCCTTCTTCATACTAGTCTTCTTCAGAAGGGTCTCGACCTGAAACATCACCCGTACCTTCTCTCCAGAGATGCTGCATGGTCCCGCTGAGTTACTCCAGCATTTTGTGTCTATCTTCGGTTTAAACCAGCATCTGCAGTTCCTTGCTAAACATTCATTGCATTCGGATATTTTACTAGCCTGCCCAATGTTGTTGGATTAGCATAAACAAAGTTCCAGCTACTCGATCCTCATGGAAATCAAACACAATGAGGCAAATGCAATGTAACATGTATACCATCCTGTATGGTTATAATATGTAAATTAAAGCAGTCAATCATTGCAAAATTCTCATCAGAAACCATTAAGATTCTTCAAAGACCATCGTGTGGATCTACAGGAAGAATTAATTGAAAATAGTTCGCAGACAAACAAACAGAAAGATCTAACTTATAAACATAAAGCGTTTCCACCAGCTTTTAGATGTTGCAAATCACTCCAACACTGATGAAATAGTGGTATTGTCAGATTTATGTCAGTGGAAATTTCCACGATAAACTATGCTCTATATGAACAATTAAACTAGCTTCACTGCCAGCTGAGGAGAGAACGTTGCTCACGATGTTCCACAAGCACTAGGCAGAGGGAGGGTGGTGAATCTGTGGAATTCATTGCCACAGACGGCTGTGGAGGTCAGGTCAATGGGTAGACATAAAGTGCTGGAGTAACTCAGCGGGTCAGGCAGCATCTCTGGAGAGAAGGAATGGGTGACGTTTGGGGTCGAGACCGTTCTACAGACTGATGTCTGGGGAGGGGGGCGGTCCTGTTGTACTTGAGTTGGAACTGCTTGTATCCATGCATGGTATTTCTGATGTGAATAGCGTGCGAAACAAAGCTTCTCACTGTACCTCAAACCGTGACAATAATAAACCTAATACTCTACATAGAGTACATACAGTCTGAAGAAGGGTCTCGACCTGAAACGTCACCCATTCCTTCTCTCCTGAGATGCTGCCTGACCCGCTGAGTTACTCCAGCATCTTGTAATACTCTACATAAATACAATCAAGTCAAACTCTCCTACAATAGGTAGAACAAAGAGGAAGATACAGAGTGCAGAATACAGTTCTCAGCATTGTAGCGCGTCAGCTCCACAGATAAAGTCCAATGTCCGCAATGGGGTAGAGGTGAATCGGACAGTGCCGTAGCTTATGGAAGGGCCGTTCAGAAGCCTGATCACAGAGGGGAAGAAGCTGTCCCTGAGTCTGGTGGTGCGCGCTTTCAAACTTCTGCACCTTCTGCCGGGCGGGAGCGGGGAGATGAAATGACCCGGGTGGGACAAGTCAGTTGAGTTTAGTTTATTATCATGTGTACCGAGGTGCAGTGAAAAGCTTTTGTTGCGTGCTGACCAGTCAGCTGAAAGACAGCACATGATAACAATTGATCCATTTGCAGTGTACAGATACATGATAAGGGAATAATGTTTAATGCAAGGTGAAGCCAGCAAAGTCCGATCAAGGATAGTCCGAGGGTCACCAATGAGGTAGATAGTCTTTGATTAATTGTTGCTTTCTCAAGGCAACGTGAAGTGCAGATGGAGTCAATGGGGACGTCTGGACTGGGCTACATCCCACAATGAGAGGGGATCGAATCCATCATCATCTTATGCTGGTGTAAAAGCATTTTATATTAAGCAGTCCTTTCCATTTTGGGCAGCGGTTTCTAATATTTTTTCTTGGAATCGAGGATACATTTTACATAGCTATTCTTAATGAACGCGAGTTTTACAAATGAAAGGGCTATTATGTTACATATAAACACAGTTGTTTCTCCATTTTGAATCTCTGGAGGAACAGGACTTGAGTGAAACACATGCATTGTTGACCCTTCCATTGTTGAGAAGAATGGACATGGTTTGGGAAACCAATCCAAAGAGAAGCCTTGCAGAAGCAATAGACAATAGACAATAGGTGCAGGAGGAGGCCATTCGGCCCTTCGAGCCAGTACCGCCATTCAATGTGATCATGGCTGATCATTCTCAATCGGTACCCCGTTCCTGCCTTCTCCCTGACTCCACTATCCTTAAGAGCTCTATCCAGCTCTCTCTTGAATGCATTCAGAGAATTGGCCTCCACTGCCTTCTGAGGCAGAGAATTCCACAGATTCACAACTCTCTGACTGAGAAAGTTTTTCCTCATCTCAGTTCTAAATGGCCTACCCCTTATTCTTAAACTATGGCCCCTTGTTCTGGACTCTCCCCAACATTGGGAACATGTTTCCTGCCTCTAATGTGTCCAACCCCTTAATAATCTTATACGTTTCGATAAGATCCCCTCTCACCCTTCTAAATTCCAGTGTATACAAGCCTAGTCGCTCCAGTCTTTCAACATATGACAGTCCCGCCATTCCCGGAATTAACCCAGTAAACCTACGCTGCACGTCCTCAATAGCATGTAAACAGTGGTGGAAAATGTACATCATCAACATAGATTGCAGTTGCAAAGGGAATAGATGGTGATCTTACTCACAGGATGGTATTTGGAGACACGCAGCATAGAAACAGACCCAACTGCCCAACTTGTCCACATCGACCAATGTGCAGCCCCATCTACATCAGTCCCATTTGCCCGCGTTTGGCCCGTATCACCTCACAACCTTTCCTATCCCTGCACCTGTCCAGGTATCTTTTAAATGTTCTTATTGTACCTGCCTCAACTACCTCCTCCGGCAGCTCATTCCCTATAACCTCCACTGAGAAGACAGGAGAATGGGGTTAGGAGGGAGAGATAGATCAGCCACGAATGAATGGCGGAGTGGACGTGATGAGCCAAATGGGCCTAATTCTGCTCCTTGAACTTATGAACCATCCTCTTTGTGAAAAAAGTTGCCCCTCAGGTTGCTACTAAATCTTTCCCTGCTCACCTTAAACCTATGCCCTCTGATCCCTCTCTTCCCCTCCCCCTTCCCAGTTCTCCCACTGTCTTCCTGTCTCCACCTATATCCTTCCTTTGTCCCGCGCCCCTGACATCAGTCTGAAGAAGGGTCTCGACCCGAAACGTCACCCATTCCTTCCCTCCTGAGATGCTGCCTGATCCGCTGAGTTACTCCAGCATTTTGTGAATAAATGCCCTCTGGTTCATGATCAGTATAGGTAACTCAAATTTCACTGTACCTTAATTGGGACATGTGACAAAAAAAATTGATCTTGAAATCTCGATTTCCTCACTCAGGGTGAAAGACCATAGATATTCACCCAATCTATTCCCCTGATGATTTTATACACCTCGACAAGATCACCCCTCAAACCTCCTGCGCCTTTGATAAGATTTAAGGTAAGGTTATCGTTAAGTATAGGGATATGGTTAAGGCTGATCAGGTTGGAAGGGCAACATTAAAATAGAGATATATTTCAAATAGAGTTGTTCTCAACATACCCACTCCTCCTGCATCGTTTTAAGACAGAGATATGCTGTGAAGCAGTGGAATCAGCTAAAAAGGAAAATGAGGCTTGTACAATTACATATCATTATCTCACATTTTATAACAAATTGTGCACTTCTGAGCAATCAAGGGCCAATTTCAATTAAGCAGCACAAAAGAAACACAGCGATCTGCTGTACCAGCGGCCAAAAATCTCATGTCAAAAAATAAATAAATGATACTCTGATTTTCTTTATCGGGTCTCTGGTACTATGTTACTGTCAAAAAGAAAAAAAAAACACAGTTGTCTTAATCCATTACAGGGTTACATCAGCAGTTTTTAAATCGCAGACTTCTTGGTTTTAATGCAAACTCACCACACTAGGCAGCTAGTTGTTGTAGGGTTGGAGCTGGGTGTTCACAGGGGGGGAGTGGGGAACCAGTGGGGAAATAGGCTTCAGGGGCCAGGCAGAAAAAAGACAAAAAACCATGAAGAAACGCAGCGATGGAATATGCAGAGAGAAGGGGGGGGGGGGGGGGGGAAAGGGATGGGGAATTAGTGATCCAGCAGTCAGCCTTAGCCTTCCCTCTTGTCATTAATCATGTGTGTGCTTCTCAGAACTACAATGCAAACTCGCACAAGGATGAGGAATCACACGCCCATTGGTCCCCTCCGCTCTTCCCAACGCAAGCCAGCCAATCCTTTTGCCCGCAGATGGAAATAACTGGGGGAGCAGTAACGAAATACAAATGCTCTGGAATCCCGATCGCGGTCTTCAGTCTGAATAACACACTGGCAACTTTATTTGAGTAGACTTCTGATGTGAACTGCTTCACAAGAGGGTCAGTGAAGCTAGGATATTTCCGCCACCCGCCCCCCCCCCCTTTAAAATCCGCACCTTAATCGAATTGCAGCCTATTTCCTTGACAATAATGAAAAAGGCAACCTAAATAA
>NC_135973.1:2026514-2036514 GCF_053455715.1 Rhinoraja longicauda
TGAGTTTATGTACACTGTGGACTAAATTATTATAGCAGAACAATATAATAACAAGGATCTGCAGATGCAGAGTTCTTAGTTTGATAGAACCCATTTGTTTTGGGACACAAGAAATTGCAGAGGTTGGTTTATGAAAAAAGACACAGAGTGCTGGAGTAACTCAGCGGGTCAGGCAGCATCTGTGGAGAACATGGATAGGTGATGTTTCACAGAGTGCTGGAGTAACTCAGCGGGTCAGGCAGCATCTGTGGGGAACATAGATAGGTGACGTTTCACAGAGTGCTGGAGTAACTCAGCGGGTCAGGCAGCATCTGTGGGGAACATAGATAGGTGACGTTTCACAGAGTGATGGAGTAACTCAGCGGGTCAGGCAGCATCTGTGGGGAACATGGATAGGTGACGTTTCACAGAGTGCTGGAGTAACTCAGCGGGTCAGGCAGCATCTGTGGGGAACATAGATAGGTGACGTTTCACAGAGTGCTGGAGTAACTCAGCGAGTCAGGCACCATCTTATCACATCCCCCAATCCTGGACTTTCCACTCTTCAATTTAATTTCATGTTTCATGTATCTTGTTGTGTTTTACTGACTGTTGGCAGATTAATTTCCCTCCTGGGATAAATAAAGTTCTATCATATCGTATCATATTGGTGTCTATACTATTGAACGTACCATTACTGTATATCTACAGTGAGCTTCAAGAAATGTCATTGCACCTGCGCTATATGACAATAAAGTAATTGCTTGAACCATTGGATAACTATCGTTGACTAATGGGTAATTGGTATATATTTGGTCAGGGTCGTACAGCACGGAAACAGGCACTTCAGCCCAACCTGCCCGTGCTGACCAACATGCCCCGTCTACACCTGTCCCACCTGCTGCGTTTGGCCCATGTCCCTCCAAACCTGTCCTATCCACCTACCTGTCCAAATTTTCAATGTTATTATAGTGTCTGCCTGGACTACCTCCTCTAGCAGCTCGTTCCATTACACCCTCCACCCTCTGTGTGGAAAAAGATTCTTTTGAGGTGAATTATTGACTTACGTCCAGCTTACGTGTTGATTTCCATGTTAGTCATTCTATGTTTCTGAAATTAGAGTGGCACGGTGGCGCAGCGGTAGAGTTGCTGCCTTACAGCGCCAGAGACCCGGGTTCCATCCTGACAATGGGAGATGTCTGTACATAGTTGGTACGTTCTCTCCGTGACTGCGTGGGTTTTCTCCAGGTGCTCCAGTTCTCCCCCACACTCCAAAGACGTACAGGTTTGTAGGCTAATTGGGTTCGGTAAAAATTGTAAATTGTCCCTAGTGCGTGTAGGTTGGAACATTGTATGGGGCGATTGTTGGTCGGCACGGACTCGGTGGGCCTAAGGGCCTGTTTCCACACTATATCCCTCTAAAGTCGAAAGTTTTGATTGACTTAATAAGCTTGAAAAATATTATGGGACTTGGAGACTCAATTATAAGGGGCCGATTTATTCCAGGCGATCAATGTTAATCAAGTTCCCCCGCAAAGCTCAACACGATAACTGTTCCAGAGGTGGGGTTATAAGATTCACTTGACAGACATACACACCCTACTCCTGAAACCATCAACATCAACAGAGAGTAGAAATTATTTTGCTATTTTTAAATTTTAGAAGGAGATGTGCCAATGAACGACTCGGTTAATCTAATTGGTATTTTCCATCGCTAATTCTGATCGCCTTTCTGATATTTGAAATCCCTTAAAACCAGGAGAATAATCTAAATCTCTCAGCGATTCAATTTCTTTAACTACAATAAATATCCCCGTAGGTTCTTTAAAAATAATTTGACTTTGTTTAATGCTCAACAGTGAAAGCATCAGATAACCTAACTGTTAATTTAGCAAAATTATTCGCAATTCACGATTGTAACTGGATTTCACATCATTTGTGCTAATGTGAAATCAAAACGAACATTGCTAAATCTTCACCTAAATAATGTTCTGGCTGATTCCATCAATTACTTCTAATAAATAAATATTTCTGCAAAGTTAATCATCTATTGTACAAGTCAAAATCGGTTTCAATAAATTTCAATAGATTCCCATATCAAAATTTGAATCCCGTGTTATTTTATACTAAATTAGAATACTACCAATAAACAAACTTAAAAATATAGACAAAATTAATTGTTATTTTATACTATACTATACTACCATGCGTACCACCATAGTACATACTACAATACCACCATTTTATACTGGACTACCATGTGTTAGCTGTTACATGTACTACCATGTTTTATACTGTGTTGTCCATTTATACCATCGATTGGACTTTGCTGGCTTTACCTTGCACTAAACATGATTCCCTTATCGTGTATCTGTACACTGTAAATGGATTAGTTGTAAGAAAAAATGTTCCCGATGTTTGGGGAGTCCAAAACCAGGGGCCACACCGTTTAAGAATAAGGGGGAGGCCATTTAGGATTGAGATGAGGAAAAACCTTTTCACCCACAGAGTTGTGAATCTGTGGAATTCTCTGCTGCAGAAGGCAGTGGAGGCCAATTCACTGGATGTTTTCAAGAGAGAGTTAGATTTAGTTCTTAGGGCTAAGGGAATCAAGGGAGGTGGGGAGAAAGTAGGAACGGGGTACTGATTGAGAATGATCAGCCATGATCATATTGAATGGCGGTGCTGGCTCGAAGGGCTGAATGGCCTACTCCTGCACCTATTTTCCATGTTTCTATGTTTCTATGTTTCTATGCTGCTTAGAGTTAAGCTTTGGTGACACTTGGACTATCTTTCATCGGATTTTGCTGGCTTTACCTTGCACTAAATGTTATTCCCTTATTTGAGGTAAGAAGATAACATCTTGACCAAATACACAGTTTGGATTTAGTTTCAGAATCCATGCCAATTAATTTTGGTTTATTTAAATTTCTTCATCAGTAGAATTCTAATACAGTATAAAATTATTCCCTTGTCATGTATCTGTACACTGTGAATGGCTCGATTATAATCATGTATTGTCTTTCCGCTGACTGGTTAGCACGCAACCAAAAGGTTTTCACTGTACCTCGGTACACGTGACAATAAACTACATTAACTGTATACTAACATGTATCCTATATCATGCTGCCATTTTATACTGCAGTAAACCATGTTATTTTATACTGTATTAGAATACTACTGATGAAGAAATTAAAATAAACCAAAATTAATTGGCAGGGATTCTGAAACTAAATCCAAACTGTGTATTTAGTCAAGATGTTATCTTCTTACCTCAAAAAATACAATTGAAGTCTATCTGCCAAAGAATAATAGGATTTTTGAAACAGTTATTGAAAGGGCTTGAAGACTTTGCTGATAGAGGTATAATTATTTCAGATGGTGCTGGCCAAATGGATTGTTCATGAAGATATGGGAATATTCTCTGAAGAGGAAGATTTAGCCTTTGAGGAAACATTGCCAGAATCCATACATTATACATCTTAAGCCCTACAAGGGGAAACATTTCGAGGCGTGTGAAGGATGGTTCAGATTGTGTTACACAATCCTACATGGCTTTTTACTGCAACCAATTAGCGTATTTATCAAAGAACAGACATCAGTGATGTTGGCAGCAGGATGGGAAAAAAACCCAAACACATTCCACTAAAGTCCTAAAGAAGGAAAGCTGTCATTAACTGAAACTGAAAGATACAAACGCGAGATCACTTACGATTCCTAGGGGGAGACTGTGCTGTAAAGATGCCGAGACCCAATCAAAGTCTAGGAACAGGTCTGACATGAAATATATAAAGATAATTTAATCATGAATATCCTTCTTCTGATGGATTAGGAGTAGTTTACTCGCATTTCTTGTGACGGTGTCACTGATAATTCCCCTCCCCCCCACACTGCACTATATAAAATTGATCCTTTACACTTTCCAATTAAACAAACTCAAAATCACAGAAAGGGAAAAACAAAGTTACGTTCTCATCGTGTCTGATTCCAATTTCTTATCATTATTATTTATCGCCAAATTCGAAACACAGCAGGGCAAAATCTAGGGTGCTCGGTATTTTGTGTAATTAGAAATTAGCTCGTTGCAAAATAAATTAAGTTTCTTCCCTTGCTACGTGAAGTCATAACGCTTCCCCAAGTGGATATTTTTAATTTCTTCCCCAAGGATAAGTTTGATATTAAGATTACAAACTAGCAACAATATTTTCACATTTAAAATTTAGTCAAATTAAATGGATAAAAACAAGTGTAATTACCTGCACCTGAATAACATTGAAGTCGGTTTAAAAAGGAGTGCGTATGTCTATGTGTGTTGATGCCTGTGTGTGTGTGTGTGTGTGTGTGTGTGTGTGTGTGTGTGTGTGTGTGTAAGTGTGTGTTAATGCCTGTGTGTGTGTGTGTGTGTGTGTGTGTGTGTGTTAATGCCTGTGTGTGTATGTGTGTGTGTGTGTGTTAATGCCTGTGTGTGTGTGTCTGTGTGTGTGTGTGTGTGTCTGTGTGTGTGTCTGGGTGTATGTGTGTGTCTGCGTGTGTGTGCACGCATGTGTGTGTGTGCGTGTGTGTGTCTGTGTGTGCGTGTGTGTGTGTGTAATAAACTACAGCTCCAAATGTAACTAACCTAGCGATATATATTTCCCATTACATAATGATGTCTATTTTAAATAAACTCACTTCTCTTCCTGAGAGAAATGAGTTGTTGGGGAATCGAGGGAAGGCTGTGCGTGTAGTGATGTAGGGCGGTTTTTGCAGACGTGTTAATCTGCACCACTAACAGTGGCAGAGTCATGGAGTATTTCCTCTCTATTATCCCGATGTACTTTGATAAATCTAGATTTAATGTTAAGCATATCAGGAACTGTGGTTCATCTTATAGATTTCCAAAGTCTTCTGCAACCTTAAATGTGATTATTTTCAACGGCGTTTTGGTCCTTTGTGCTTCGCATCTTGAGAAATAAATAAATGATTTTCTTCTCCCTCCAATTGCACTTCCAGCCTATTTATTAATCCAGTATTTTAATTGAATTGAAGGCAAAGGGATTTTTTTTTTAGGTGTACGAAACATTTTGTTGATTTATTTGTTTGATGGCGATCACATTAAATTCCCCAGGACAATTCCTGCTTGGTGTGAAGGATGTGACTTAATCGCAAGTTGTTTTGCTGTTGATTTTGTGCTGGGGATCAATAACCTTTGAAACACTATGTAAAGGGATTTTATTTAAGAATCCAGAATATAAGTATTCACCTAACAAAAGCTTGGATTGACGATCTATTAAAAGCATATCAACATATTTGATAGAAAAGGGAGACCGAGAAAGGGTGGTTATATATTTAAGAGTATTGCACGCTGTTTAATTTTCAACTTGCAGATCATATATGAGGAAATATTTTTTTTAAATTGGACTTTATTCCGTTCAGTAGCATTTGTTTTAACTGCTTGATGCCTTGATAATGCTTGAAGGAAGCATCTTTTGTAATGTTTGCATTATTGCAAGAAATTCGATCGAGGGAAATGTTAGGGTTCTCACTGAGAAGAGAATTAATTTCTCCATTTATAATTTTTCAGGCATTTAACAAACAAAAAAAGGATATGTGAAGGGGTTTTAAAGGCTTTGAAAACGAGCTGGCTTTCGTTTTAATGAAAGGAGGCGAAACCCTGTCTAATTCAGAGCCACAAGCAGTGTTAGTCTTTCAGTGCACACGGGGGTAAATTATACACTGGGTGTTTGCCACATAAAATATAATATAAATTAACATTCTCGTAAAGACATCACAAGCCAGTACACAAATTGCAAATCGGGGAGGGTCTCGAACAAGTCAGTTCTGACTGCAGATAAAAGAACTGCCTTGTATATGATTGCCTGTGGAAGGGAAAGGGGGGAATCTATGTCTTGTTATCATCAGTTAATTAGCCAGACATGCATACACTAGAACATTTACTATGGTAACAAAATGTATTATTCCAAGGCCACACGAACAGAGATGACTACAGCCTAACAATATGCAAGCTAACAATACAATTTGCCAAACAAAGAGACTGAATTGACCCGGGCATAAAACTTGATGGCATTTAATAGGCAATTGCGATATTTTCTAAAACAACTGTCGTCTTTCACTGTAAACGAAACGTTCTCCTGATGCAAACACTGCGGGCTCACAGTTGCAGACTGCTACAGATTCAGTTCACAATCCAAGTGGACGACCTTTGCTGTAGTGTCGATGACAGGAGCAATTCATGAGCCAGAAACACCCATGTTATGATCTTCAATATAAATTCCTCAGTTTAGAGAGACTTGTACACATGACCTGGGATCAGACACATTTACAGCATAGCTGGGGGGTCGCTGGGAAACGCTCCTGGTTCTGCTTTGCAACCACCACCGTGAATAAAAAATGAAATTAATAACAGATTGGAAAATGATGTGTGGTTTATATAGGGTGATGCCTTGAATGCTTCCACTACTCCGAAGCAATTTGAAAGGTGGAAGAAAAGCTACTCCCAATCTCATTGTTCCAACCAAACGCCCCAGTCCCCACTCTCCACCCCCTGAGATATATATATATTCTGACAATATCTGGCATCACATTCAATAACAAAATTGGGATAACATCAGATGTCAAGTGAATCAATAGAAAGTCAATTATATCGTCAAAAGTAAGACGTATTACTTGCAATTTTACACTGGAAGCATGGAATGAAAGTGGAGCAGTTTTTGTGGTCATTGTGTTTAGTTAAGGTTACATTCTGATATCAACTAACAAACGCAAAAGGCTTTTAACTCTCAGGAACTGGAAGTCATTAATGTATTAAAAAATAGCAGGCACATGGAACTAAACTCCATTTAAACCCTGTTCCCCTGCCTTTTATTTCATGGGAATTTGCGAAATAAAGCATTGGAAGGATGTTCTCACTGTGGGGATTCTACAAGCTGTAACTGGGGTTACTCTCATGTCCATCAGTCCAAATTCCTCCCTTCAAATGACGGCGTGGCAGGTTGATGTGCCCCCTGTTCTCAGTAGTTCCACTCGAATAAATTGCTTAATTTACCGGGCGACTTGTAATAGGAGGGGTGCTAATGGTCTACTGTTGAACAGGACACACACACACACACACACACACACACACACACACACACACACACACACACACACACACACACACACACACACACACACACACACACACACACACACACACACACAGAATATGTGTAGGGAAAAAAACTGCAGATGCTGGTTTTAAGTCGAAGGTAGGCACAAAATGCTGGAGTAACTCAGTGGGGTCAGGCAGCATCTCTGGAGAGAAGGAAAGGGTGATGTTTCGGGTCGAGACCCTTCTTCACAAAGAAGAATTCAACCACTTCCCTCTCTCCCAGAGCTCCTGGAGTCTAACCTACAGGAGCAGACTCCGGGCCATGGCAACTAACAACCTTTTCAACACTCAATGCAAGCGTGCAATGCACAGAATTCCCTGGATTTTAAAATTGTTCTAAACCCCGCCTGCAAAGAATAGGCGCTGTCTGACAGAACATAGTCTACATTTTTATTCCGAGAGACAAGAGAGTCCTGAGTGTTTTATTGTCGTGTGTCCCAGATGGGACAGTGACAATCTTACTTGCAGCAGTAGTGCACTGTAAACAATATGGTAAATGAGTAAATGAGTAAAAACGTTCAGTCTGTGTGCATATATATACACACATATACATACATATATATGCGTGTGTGTGTGTGTGTGTGTGTGTGTAGATAGATAGATATATATATAGATATATAGATATATATATATATGTATGTATATATGTGTGTGTATATGGATATGTATATATATGTGTGTCTGTGTGTGTGTGTATTTGTGTGTATTTGTGAGTATGTGTATATGGATATGTGTATATGCATATATATATATGAAAAATATGTTCACGCTGAAAAATATGTTCAGTGTGTACATATACATATACTCACAAATACAAATGTATATATATATATATACATTTGTATTTGTGAGTGTGTATATGTACACACTGAACATATTTTTCTCTCTCGTTTATTATATTGTTTACAGTGCACTATGTTTACACATTCTGTTGTGCTGCTGCAAGTTAGAATGTCGTTGTTCTATCTGGGACACACGACAATAAAACACTCTGGACTTGACATATATTTTGGATTGATATTGTGGAGTTCTTTGCAAGATGTTTATGCTTCTCTCCTTAGTAAAATAGAGAGAATTTAAGGTACAGATTTGGGGAGGGGAGGGGGGAATGACTCAACTAAGGTCAAATGCTGACAAACAATTATTGATTTTTGATAAAGCAAAGAAATTTAATGGCAATATTACAATTCAGTATTGATAGAGACTCAACTGAGGATTTTTTTAAAAGGGTATAATTCTAATGATGAATGTAAAACCTATCAAATACTTGCAACAACCAAATTTCTCTGGAAAACCTGAGGTTGAGGACAGGCCTGATAGAAGTGCATAACATAATGTGCAGGAAGGAACAGCAGATGCTGGTTTAAACCAAAGATAGGCATAAAAACCTGGGACAGGCAGCATCTCTGGAGAGAAGGAATGGGCGACGTTTGGTGTCGAGACCCTTCTTCAGACTGGTTGGGGATTAGCAAAAGGAGAGATATAGACGATGATGTAGAGAAATAAAGACCAATGAATGAAAGATAAGCAAAAAAAAAGTAACGGTGATCAAGAAAACAGATGGTTGTTAGCTGGTTGTTGGGTGAGAACGAGAAGCTGGTGCGACTTGGGTAGGGGAGAGATGGAGAGAGAGAGAGAGAGAGGGAATGCAATGAATATTTTACGCAGCTATCGACAATACGATGTACCAATACAGTGATTTCGGAGAATTCATTCTCTGTACCACCAGGTGCTTTCAATCTATCCGCTCCACAGTGTTCAGCTAGAGAGCTGGAAAAGGTTCAGCAAATATGATCAGTGGTTCCCTCTTCCATGTCGGCTTTTATTCCTTGGAGCGCTGGAGGACGAGGGGTGATCCTAGAGGGGTGTATAAAACCATGGAAGGAACAGATAGGGTCTTCTATCCAGGACACGTGAATCAAGAACTAGAGGGCAAGGGTTTAAAGTAAGAGGGAAAAGATTTGAGAAGAATCTGAGGGGCAACTTTTTCACACATAGGGTGGTGAGTGTATTTACCGACCTGCCAGAGGAGATAGTTAAGTCGGGCACTGCTGCAAAATTGATGTATTCAAGAAAGAGATACATATACCTCTTAGGGCTAACGGAATCAAGGGATATGGGGAGAAAGCAGGAACGGGGTACTGATTCTGGATGATCAGCCATGATCATATTGAATGGCGGTGCTGGCTCGAAGGGCCGAATGGCCTACCCCTTCACCTGTTTTCTATGTTTGAATGTTAAAGTTAAAAGACGTTTGGACAGGTAGATGGATATGAAAGGTTTATAGGGATACGGGCCAAATGCAGGCAGGTGGGACTAGTGGAGATGAGGCATGTTGGTACAGTGGAAAGCTTTTGTTGCGTGCTAACCAGTCAGTGGAAAGACAATACATGATTACAATCGAGCCGTCCACAGTGTACAGATACATGACAAGGGAATAACGTTTAGGAACAACATTGGTAACTCCATGTGCATTTAACGCTGCCTCGGAAACGCAGCCAACATCATCAAATAGTGTAGGAAGGAACTGCAGATGCTGGTTTATACTGAAGATAGGCACAAAGTGCTGGAGTAACTCAGTGGGTTAGACAGCATCTCTGGAGAAAAGGAATGGGTGATGATCCCACCCCGGCCATTCCCTCTTCTCCCCGCTCCCCTCCGGCAGAAGGTGATGTTGTTGGTCCTTCGGGTTGGAAGATGACCATGACTTCACTTTCAGTTGGAGGATTGGTGACTGTGGGTCCGGAAGTGACTGGTGAGGCCAATCCGGGCCCAGAAGGCACGCCCACACGTAGGACACAAGTGGATGGGTGCTGCAGTGGAAGTGGAGGTAGCCTGGGAAAGCGCGCACCACCAGACTCAGGAACAGCA